>NC_068439.1:20926108-21226108 GCF_023373465.1 Oncorhynchus keta
ATTTATTTGTTCTTCTTCCAGTTGAATTTTTCAACAAACTATACATCAGATATATTGTTACCACCAGCAGCACTGCATGGCAGTTGTTCTGGTAAATTTGGAAAGCTGCCGCGGTCATACCCGTCTTCAAAGGGGGTAACACTCTAGACCCAAACTGTTATAAACCTATATCTATCCTACCCTGCCTTTCGAAAGTTTTTGAAAGCCAAGTTAACAAACAGATCACCGACCATTTCAAATCCCACCGTACCTTCTCCGATATGCAATCTGGTTTCAGAGCGAGTCATGGGTGCACCTCAGCCACGCTCAAGGTTCTAAACGATATCATAACCACCATCGATAAAAAAACAATACTGTGCAGTCGTCTTCATCGACCTGGCCAAGGCTCTGTCAATCACCGCATTCTTATCGGCAGACTCAACAGCCTTGGTTTCTCAAATGACTGCCTCGCCTGGTTCACCAACTACTTCTCTGATAGAGTTCAATGTGTCAAATCTGAGGGCCTGTTGTCTGGACCTCTGGCAGTCTCTATGGGGGTGCCACAGGATTCCATTCTTGGACAGACTCTTTTCTCTGTATACATCAATGATGTCGCTCTTGCTGCTGGTGATTCTCTGATCCACCTCTACGCAGATGACACCATTCTGTATACTTCTGGCCCTTCTTTGGACACTGTTTTAACAAACCTACAGACGAGCTTCAATGCCATACAACACTCCTTCCGTTGCCTCCAACTGCTCTTAAATGCAAGTAAAACTAAATGCATGCTTTCAACCGATCACTGCCCGCACCCGCACTCGCCCGTCTAGCATCACTACTCTGGACGGTTCTGACTTAGAATATGTGGACAACTACAAATACCTAGGTGTCTGGTTAGACTGTAAACTCTCCTTCCAAACTCACATTAAGCATCTCCAATCCAAAATGAAATATGGAATCGGCTTCCTATTTCGCAACAAAGCCTCCTTCACTCATGCTGCCAAACATACCCTTGTAAAACTGATTATCCTTCCGATCCTTGACTTCGGCGATGTCCAACACTCTACTCAGTAAATTGGATGTAGTCTATCACAGTGCCATCTGTTTTGTCACCAAAGCCCTGTATACTACCCACCACTGCAACCTGTATGCTCTCATTGGCTGGCCCTCGCTTCATATTCGTCGCCAATCCCACTGGCTCCAGGTCATCTATAAGTCTTTGCTAGGTAAAGCCCCGCCTCAGCTCACTGGTCACCATAGCAGCACCCACCCATAGCACGCACTCCAGCAGGTATATTTCACTGGTCATCCCCAACACCTTTTGGCCGCCTTTCCTTCCAGTTCTCTGTTACCAATGACTGGAACGAATTGCAAAAATCACTGAAGCTGGAGTCTTATATCTCCCTCACTAACTTTAAGCATCAGTTGTCAGAGCAGCTTACCGATCATTGCACCTGTAATTTATATGTATTTTTATTTGGATTTCATGTAATGTAAAACACAAAATAGGTCAAATTGGTGAAGTGAAATTAAAAAAATTACTTGTTTAAAACAAAACAAAATGTAAACAACTGAAAATTGGTGCGTGCATATGTGTTCACCCCCTTTGCTAAATAAGATCTGGTGCACCCAATTACCTTCAGAAGTCACATAATTAGTTAAATAAAGTCCACCTGTGTGCAATCTAAGTGTCACATGATCTCAGTATATATACACCTGTTCTGAAAGGCCCCAGAGTCTGAAAAACCACTAAGCAAGGGGCACCACCAAGCAAGCGGTACCATGAAGATCAAGGAGCTCTCAAAACAGGTCAGGGACAAAGTTCTGGAGATCAGGGTTGGGGTTGTAAAAAAATATCAGAAACTTTGAACATCCCACAGAGCACCATTAAATTCATTATAAAAATTGGAAAGAATATGGCCCTAGAACAAACCTGCCAAGAGAGGGCCGCCCACTAAAACTCACAGACCAGGCAAGGAGGGCATTAATCAGAGGCAACAAAGATACAAAAGATAACCCTGAATGAGCTGCAAAGCTCCACAGCAGAGATTGGAGTATCTGTCCATAGGACCACTTCAAGCCATACACTCCATAGAGCTGGGCTTTACGGAAGAGTGGCCAGAAAAAAGCCATTGCTTAAAGAAAAAATATGGCAAACATGTTTGGTGTTCGCCAAAAGGCATGTGGGAGACTCCCCAAACAAATTGAAGAATATACGCTGGTCAGATGAGACTAAAATTGAGCTTTTTGGCCATCAAGGAAAACACTATGTCCAACACCTCTCATCACCCCAAGATCCTCATCCCCGCGGTGAAGCATGGTGGTGGCACCATCATGCTGTGGGGATGCTTTTCATCAGCAGGGACTGGGAAACTGGTCAGAATTGAAGGAATGATGGATGGCGCTAAATACAGGGAAATCCTTGAGGGAAACCTGTTTCAGTCTTTCCAGAGATTTGAGACTGGGACGGAGGTTCACCTTCCAGCAGGACAATGACCCTAAGCATTCTGCAAAAGCAACACTCGAGTGGTTTAAGGGGAAACATTTACATGTCTTGGAATGGCCTAGTCAAAGCCCAGACCTCAATCCACTTGAGAATCTGTGGTATGACTTAAATATTGCTGTACACGAGCGGAACCCATCCAACTTAAAGGAGCTGGAGCAGTTTTGCTTTGAAGAATGGGCAAAAATCCCAGTGGCTAGATGTGCCATGCTTATAAAGACATAACCCAGGAGACCTGCAACTGCTGCAAAAGGTGTCTCTACAAAGTATTGACTTTGGGGGAGTGAATAGTTGTGCACGCTCAAGTTTTCAGTTTGTTTTGTATTATTTCTTGTTTGTTTCACAGGATTTTTTTTTTAGCATCTTCAAAGTGTTTAGGCATGTTGTGTAAATCAAATGATACAAACCCCCCAAAAATCTATTTTAATTCCAGGTTGTAAGGCAACAAAATAGGAAAAATGCCAAGGGGGGTGAAAACTTTTGCAAGCCACTGTGTATATAAAAGAATAAAATAGCTAGGTGAGACAACCATATCAAAGTCAATATACTGGATACAAACATTCCATTCCATTTCAGCTAAGTAATGGATACATAGCATTTTGCAACGAAACCCATTTTAATACACATCCATGCATTAAGAATCTGAGAACAGTAATATTTTACACACACATGAATTTACCCGTAAGCCATAAATACATTCTGATCAAAAAACACAAATGTGAAAAATGTGTGGATATAGCATTTTGGAACAAAACTCTTCAAATATGACTGTCAGATTGGAATAGTATGGGATATTGTGTGTGCTCTGTTCATTCTATTCCTATCTTCAACATGCAGTTCCAGATACAGCCCTGACACTAGTTGAAGGCGCCAATCCAAAGTTTCAGAAAAGTAGTCACTTCCTGACATCTGTATTCAAATATTTGTTTTAAGTAGTTTCTTTCTCAGATCTGTATTCAAATATTGGTTTTAAGTAGTTTCTTTCTCAGATCTGTATTCAAATATTTGTTTTAAGTAGTTTCTTTCTCAGATCTGTATTCAAATATTTGTTTTAAGTAGTTTCTTTCTCAGATCTGTATTCAAATAGTTGTTCCCCTGGATTATTATTTTTCTCCACAAATTATAGTTCAAACTATAGTTATCCCAGGTCTGAACTTTAACCCCAAACTCCTACCCCTAATTTCTCACCCTCACCCTAAACTTTACCCCTAAAATAGCCTAAAATAGCCTTTCTCCTTGTGGGGAACAACCAAATGTTTTACTACCCTTGTGAGGACTTCTGGTGCCCACAAGGATAGTAAAACCAAAAACACACATTTCCCTCTCTCTCTCTCACACACACACACACACACACACACACACACACACACACACACACACACACACACACACACACACACACACACACACACACACACCACACACACACACACGTGCGCGACTGACTGCACGTTGTCCCAACTCTTAAAATGTATCGGTCCAGAACACTCATAGCACACTCAGGTGACAAATAACGAACTACCTTCACTTATTATTCATAAACAAGCTGGGGATTGTCAACTTCATCAGAGAGGGAAAAAATAGTTTCATGCATCATTGAGAACTCTTCATTCCCTCCTCCTCTCCTCCCCTTGTCCTCCCAGTTCTCCTCTCCTCCTATGTTCATCTAACTGGGACTGGATAGAGAGAACACATAAGAAATAGAGAGGGAGAGAGAGCATGAGAACATGAGTGAGGACATGAGAACAAGAGCGGAAGCAGAAAAGGTGTGAAAGAGAGAGAGAGGGCAGAGAATGAGGCAGCGAGAACAACTCATAAGAGAGCTGGCCATCCCCCAAGAGAAGCCAACAGAACAGCCCACTTCAGACCCCCACCACATGCAGGACAGACAAGAAAGGATGCACCACCCCATCCAACCCCCTCTCCTAGCACCCCCTGTCAGACCCCCTTATAGCCATCCTGACAACACACCCACATCCACTGAGGACACGCAAAAGCCACAGATTGTGCTCCTAATAGACTCAAATTTGTGCTGGAAAACTAACAATTTTCTAAACAGAAAGTGGCTAAACTGTGGTGTCCAAATACCCGGCGTGTCCATAATTCACACAGGCACAAATTATCTGAGGGCCCAGCAGGAAAGGGTGGCCACAGCACTCAAGGGAGTGATTGAAAAAGCTTCTTCCACTTTTCCCCTACACATGTGGTCATCTACACCCTGCTACCATGAAAAGACGTTCACCCGGCCACCATACAAAGAGGGAATGCAAGCATTTCCCATGGCTGTGTGTCAACACCAAATGTTACCTGGCCCATCACTGCACCCTGGATTTGGACAGCCTCTACGACCAGGTACACCTCTACAAGGTCACGGTCCCCACCTTCGCCAGGACCCTGAAAGACATTGCACTCAACCGCAGCCCCAGCAACTCACACAAGAGCAACAGAGTTTTGAGCACCCCGCCCAAACCTGCTAGACTCCCTCTGGACCTGCAAGACTCCCCCCGGACCTGCGAAACTCCCCCCGGACCTGCGAGACTCCCCCGGACCTGCGAGACTCCCCCCGGACCTGCGGGACTCCCCCTGGACCTGCAGGACTCCCCCTTGACCTGCGGAACTCCCCCTGGACCTGCGAGACTCCCCCTGGACCTGCGAGACTCCCCCTGGACCTGCGAGACTCCCCCTGGACCTGCGAGACCCCCCCGGACCTGCGGGACTCCCCCTGGACCTGCGAGACTCCCCCTGGACCTGCGAGACTCCCCCTGGACCTGCAAGACTCCCCCCGGACCTGCGAGACTCCCCCCGGACCTGCACTCAGAGGACCTACACCCAGACCACAGCACCACTAGCCACACCCACACCCCAACCAGTTGACAACCCCACAAATCAAACCCAACCACACCCTATATAGGCCCCCCAGATCAGGCCTATGCCCCTCCTGCCCACCACCCTTGCAGAAAGGACCTCAACATGACAGTCACACATATACATAGGACATGAGCAGGCAAACCGGCCCACCCCAACTCCTACACCCCAAGCAAGCCCCATCCTGCGACCTAAGAGGCATTCACCAGATGCTCTGTTCAAATCTAATGGTCCAAACTAAACTATGGGAATAACAACACTGGACACTATGGTACACAAAGCTTTTACCATCTCATGCTGGAATATACAAGGTCTGAGGCCATCTGCCGTTGGCCTAAAGAGCAGAAACCCAGACTTCACCAAAGAAATTGGAAATTCCTACAAGAAACATGGTATAGATGAAATGGACCCACTAGCTGCCCTCCAGGTTACAGTGAGCTGGTAGTCCCATCCACCAAACTACCAGGAGTGAAACAGGGAAGGGACTTAAAATAGGGGGTTTGCTAATTTGGTATTGATCAGACCTAACTCACTCTATTCAATTTATCATACCAGTAGCATTTTATATCTCGTTAGAAATAAATAAGGAAATGATCTCGACAGAGAACAGTGTCCTCTGTGTGCTACCTATATCCCTCCACTAGAATCCCCATACTTTAATGAAGACAGCTTCTCCACCCTAGAGCTCAACCACAGACTCAGGCACAAGTACTAGTCTGTGGTGACCTAAATTCCAGAACTGGACAAGAACCTGACATCCTCAGAACACAGGGGGACAAACACCTACCTGAAGGTGACAACATCCCATCCCCAATATGACCCCCTAGACAAAACTATGAAATCATAAATAACAAAAACAGGTCACAACTATGTCGCATACTGGGTTTGTACTTAGTAAACGGTAGGCATCGAGGGGACTCCTACGGTAGGTACAATTCAAATCAAATGAAATCCAATTGTATTGGTCACATCACATACTTAGCAGATGTTATTGCGGGTGTAGTGAAATACTTGTGTTCCTAGTTCCAATTGTGCAGTAGTATCTAACAATTCACAACAATACACACAAATCTAAAAGTGAAAGAATGGAATAAAGAAATATCTAAATATTAGGACGAGCAATGTCGGACAGGCATTAACTAGAATACAGGACATACATATGAAATGAGTAAAACAGTATGCAAAGATTATTAAAGTACCAGTGTTCCATTACTAAAGTGACCAGTGTTCCATTATTAAAGTGACCAGTGATTCCATGTCTATCTACATATGGCAGCAGCCTCTAATGTGCAGGGTTGAGTAACTGGGTGGTAGCCGGCTAGTGACAGTGACTAAGTTTAGGGCAGGGTACTGTGTGGAGGCCGGCTAGTGATGGCTATTTAACAGTCTGAAGCCCTTGCGATAGAAGCTGTTTTTCAGTCTCTCAGTCCCAGCTTTGATGCACCTGTACTGACCTCGCCTTCTGGATGATAGTGGAGTGGACAGGCCGTGGCTTGGGTGGTTGATGTCCATAATTAGCTTTTTGGTCTTTCTGTGACATTGGGTGCTGTAGGTGCCCTGGAGGGCAGGCAGTATGCCCTCGGTGATGCGTTGGGCAGACCACACCACCCTTTGGAGAGCCCTGTGGTTGTGGGCAGTGCAGTTGGCGTACCAGGCGGTGATACAGCCCAACAGAATGCTTTCTATGGTGCATCTGTAAAAGTTTGTGAGGGTCTTAAGGGCAAAGCCAAATTTCTTCAGCCTCCTGAGGTTGAAGAGGCGCTGTTGAGCTTTCATCACCACACTGTGTGGGTGGAGCATTTCAGATTGTCAGTGATGTGTACGCCAAGGAACATGAAGCTTTTCACCTTTTCACTGTGGTCCCGTCGATATGGATAGGGGGGAGCTCACTCTACTGTTTCCTGAAGTCCACGATCAGCTCCTTCGTTTGTTGACGTTGAGGGAGAGTTATTTTCTTCGCACCACTCTGCCAGGGCCCTCACCTGTAGCTTATCTCTTGGCAGTAGTATTGTAGACTACTTTATCACCAACCTCAACCCAGAGACTCTCAGTGTTAAGTCAGCCCACTGACATCCCTATCAGATCACAGCAAAATCACAGTCTACTTGAACAGAGCAATACTCAACCATGAGGCATCGAAGCCTAACAAACTGCATGCCATTAAGAAATGTTATAGATGGAAGGAGGGTAGTGTAGAAACCTACCAAAAAAACATTGTCCAACTACAAATCCAATTTCTCCCAGACAACTTCCTGGACAAAATGTTTCCCTGCAATAGTGAAGGTGTAAACATAGCAGTAGGTCAAACTTATAGTTCAGGCTTCCTATCAGCTAATATACATCATACTAAAATACCATACGACAGACCATGTATACACTATGCACACCTGTATTGACAAACAAAACTAAACAAAATAAAAAAAGCTTTTGACTTAATTTGGCATTCGGATATGCTATGCAAAGTGATGAAAAGTGTGTTCGGCGAAAAACATGTGACATTGCCATTTGGAAAAACATGTGACATTATAAAATCTATGTACACAAGTGTGTAGTTAAAAACACACAGGTGTCTTTCCACAGGGCCATGGGGTGAGACAGGTATGCAGCTTGAGCCCCACCCTATTCAACATACGGTGTATATCAATGAATTGTCGAGGGCACTAGAACAGTCTGCCTCACCTGGTCTTGGAAATCAAATGTCTACTGTTTGCTGATTGTCTGGTGCTTCTGTCACCTAGAAGCATCATCTAGATCTTCTACACAGATTCTGTCAGACTTGGGCCCTGACAGTAAAACTCAGTTGGACAAAGATAATGGTGTTCCAAAAAAGGTCCAGTAGCCAAGACAACAAATACAAATTGTACCTAGAAACAATAGCCATAGAGAACACAAAGAATACCTACCTCGGCCTAAACATCAACACCACAGGTAACTTCCACAAGGTTGTGAACGATCTAAGAGACAAGGCAAGAAGAGCCTTCTACGCCATCAAAAGAAACATTGATCTCAACATCCTAATTAGGATCTGGCTAAAAATACTTCAATCAGTTATAGAGCCCATTGCCCTCCATGGTTGTGAGGTCTGGGGTCCACTCACCAAAGATATATTTGTGTACAATGCAAAACCCCTAACAATGCATGCAGAGTATAATTAGG
Source organism: Oncorhynchus keta (assembly GCF_023373465.1). Classification (NCBI taxonomy): domain Eukaryota; kingdom Metazoa; phylum Chordata; class Actinopteri; order Salmoniformes; family Salmonidae; genus Oncorhynchus; species Oncorhynchus keta. Next base: position 20,934,612 of record NC_068439.1, read on the forward strand.
AATGTATCCACTAGTTATCAGAATCCAGAAAGGAGTAGTTCAATTCTACAACCACCTAAAAGGAAGCGATGCCCACACATCCTACAAAGCCCTCACCTACAGAAAAAATAAACTAGAGAAGAGTCCCTTTGGTTAGTTTGATCTGGGACTCTGTTCATAAACACAAACAGATCCCACAAAGACCCAGGACAGCAAAACAATTAGACCCAGCCAAATTATGAGAAAGATAAATCATAACTATTTGACAGATTGGAAAGAATCAACCCAAAAAACTGAGCAAATTGGAATGCTATCTGGCCCTAAACAGAGAGTACACCGTGTCAGAATACCGGACCACTGTGACTGACCTAAAGTTTAAAAAAATACTTGACTATATACACTCAGTGAGCATAGCCTTGCTATTGAGAGAGGCTGCCGTAGGTAGACCTGGCTCTCAAGAAAAGACAAGCTATGTGCACACTGCCCAGAGAATGAAGTGGAACTGAGATGCACTTCCTATCCTCCTGCAAAATGTATGACCACATTAGAGATACATATTTCACACAAATCAAACAGACCCACAAATAAATTGAAAACAAATCAAACACTGACTAACTCCCATATCTGTTGGGCGAAATAGCGTAGTGTGCCATCACAGCAGCAAGATTTGGCCCATTGCCATGAGAAAAGGGCAACCAGCGGAGCACAAACAGCATTGTAAATACCAACAATAGGTATTTGTTTATTTATCTTCCTCTACTATTCGTACTACAACAATTTGCACATTGATAAAACATTGTACATAGCTGATAATATAACGCTTGAAATGTCTTTATCATTTAGAGACTTTTGTGAGTGTTTAGTGTTAGTTTGTAATAGTTTTATGTTGATGATGTTTTGTCTTTTGACTTTTGTTTATTGTTTATTTCAACTGGAGAGAAGAGTGAGAGGAGAGAGAGAAGAGAGAGAGAAGAGAGAGAGAAGAGAGAGAGAAGAGAGAGAGAAGAGAGAGAGAAGAGAGAGAGAAGAGCGAGAGGAGAGAGAGAAGAGAGAGAAGAGCGAGAGGAGAGAGAGAAGAGAGAGAGAGAGGATGGAGAGAAGAGAGAGAGCTTATGTATGTAACCAATGATTTACGGCTACGATTGGAAGCAGCATTGGCAGCAGGGCCTGAAAATAGACAGGAGACACTGAGCTATTCCCACTCCACATTAATGTTTGTTCACATGGAGGGAGAGATAGAGAGAGGGTGGAGGGAAGAGCGAGGGAGAGAGAGAGAGAGAGAGAGGGGTGGAGGGAAGAGCGAGGGAGAGAGAGAGGGTGGAGGGAAGAGCGAGGGAGAGGGAGAGAGAGGGTGGAGGGAAGAGCGAGGGAGAGAGAGAGAGAGGGTGGAGGGAAGAGCGAGGGAGAGAGAGAGAGAGGGTGGAGGGAAGAGCGAGGGAGAGGGAGAGAGAGAGTGGAGGGAAGAGCGAGGGAGAAAGAGAGAGAGAGGGTGGAGGGAAGAGCGAGGGAGAGAGAGAGAGAGGGTGGAGGGAAGAGCGAGGGAGAAAGAGAGAGAGAGGGTGGAGGGAAGAGCGAGGTAGAGAGAGAGAGAGAGGGTGGAGAGAAGAGCGAGGGAGAGAGAGAGAGAGGGTGGAGAGAAGAGTGAGGGAGAGAGAGAGAGGGTGGAGAGAAGAGTGGGGGAGAGAGAGAGGGTGGAGGGAAGAGCGAGCGAGGGAGAGAGAGAGAGAGAGGGTGGAGGGAAGAGCGAGGGAGAGAGAGAGCGCAACATGGTCTCTGCAATTTGTATTATTCTGTACGCTGCATTAGGTTACATTATAACTGGAATAAAGATAAATAGTAATGTGATCTTTTTGTCGGCACTAACTCCACCATGGTTCACTGGACAAAGCCTATGGAAAATTATTGTATTTTTTTTGGGGGGGTTGGGGATACACACCAAAAATAAGGTGGAAACACAGGCTTAGGAGATCTTATACATTTTGTTCTATGAGATAATCTTCATCATCTAACAACACTGTTTGTGAATTTTTAAGCATGTATGTCATTTAAAAAGCCCATAAAACACAAAGGCTTCATCATTTATAAAGATCATGTTATTACCTGACTGATGTTATAAAAAAATCATATAACATCTAAACGTGTGTTAACCTCAGACCTTATTTTCAGAATTTATCCCAAAACCCTATTCTTTCCCCATTCATTTTCCCCATAGCTTGGCTGAACGGTTTTAGGGTTACAAGCTGGTGCGCTCTATAGCGGTCCGACAATATAATATGAGTTTGTGGACCTATAGTATCATTTGTCTGACCTGGCCGTACAATAGCACACAAATTGGAGGATGTAAGTCAGGGTACGTATACTAGGTTTGGCCTCAGGCCCCCAAAAATTCTGAGCTAATAGGCCAGAACATAATTAGTATATAATATTAGCACAATCAATTGGCCTACACTACAAATTAAACAACATTTTTAACACATCTGATTCGTACATAATAAACTCAGTGACAATAACATAATCATTTCGATCTGATTACGCTCATAAAATCCCCATGTCTCTATTCAATTATTATTATTGTCTATTTCTCTGTACGTTGATTGGTGGGGAAAAACAGGTCTACGTAGTCTACTGTAGGCTACACTACTTTTGTAACGTCATCATTCGTTCAGAATAATTAGCTTGATACCAAGAGAAAATGTTGCTATCAAAAAGTATCAAAAGAAAGGTGGGTAATGAAAGGAAAGAATCTACAGAGAGATAGATGTTCATGAAAATGTCGCTGTTTGCGAGGAATTCAATCTCAGAAGGCATTATGAATCCAAGCATGGAATTTTAAAAGTGGCCTTCCCGCCCCAGACAGAAGCTTCAACTGCAAACTACACACACAGCTTTTTTGGCTGGCAATTTCTGTCACTTAAACGGGTTAAATCTGCAGTTACAAGGAAGAGGGAAAGCAGTCGTGGACCGGCCTTTACTAGGAAGCTTGAGTTGTTAAATTTGGACTTGTCATCTGGAAGGCTACTGCACTTCAGCACACTGAAAAACAACAGACAGAGGGACCAGACAACTTCTCCACCAGATTTGAAGACTACAGCACGAACAAGGATACCATTGTGTTTGTATGTAAACTGCCAGTTTGGGAACCCTGAAGTTATTGTGTGTCTTGTTGGACGTATAGTATTATACGTCTTTCTCTGAGACCAGGAGAATTATGGGGAGAATTTATGTTGATGTTTAGGGGAAGTAAAACAACAAAGGTTAGGTGAATTTATGTAGCAGATAAGGTGAATTGAGGTAAATTTAGAATACGGGTTAGGGGAAGGGTTAGTTAGCTAAAATGCTACTGTTGTCCCCGACGTGACTCGAGCAACCTAGGGGAGAGCAACCTTTGGATTGCTAAACAGTCTCAGATACGACACATCTCCCTACTTTAGTTTCTGTGTGGTGAAGTTTCCCCTAGATGCTTTGGGGTCAGTTATGCATGGTTATTATAAGGTCTAGCTAGTGTATGAGGATGACAGGTTTAAAAATATATATATACACAGTTGAAGTCTGAAGTTTACATACATGTAGTTTACATACACGTAGGTTGGTGTCATTAAAACTAGTTTTTCAACCACTCCACAAATTTCTTGTTAACAAACTATAGTTTTGGCAAGTCGTTTAGGACATCTACTTTGTGCATGACACAAGTCGTTTTCCAACAATTGTTTACAGACAGATTATTTCACTTATGACTCACTGTATAACAAATCCAGTGGGTCAGAAGTTTACATACGCTAAGTTGACTGTGCCTTTAAACAGCTTAGAACATTCCAGAAAATGATGTCATGGCTTTAGAAGCTTCTGATAGGCTAATTGACATAATTTGAGTCAATTGGAGGTGTACCTGTGTATGTATTTCAAGGCCTACCTTCAAACTCAGTGCCTCTTTCCTTGACATGAGAAAATCTAAATAAATCAGCCAAGACCTCAGAAAAATAAATGTAGACCTCCACAAGTCTGGTTCATCCCTGGGAGCAATTTACAAATGCCTGAAGGTACCACGTTCATCTGTACAAACAATCTGTATAAAGCAAGTATAAACACCATGGGACCATGCAGCCGCCACACCGCTCAGGGAGGAGACGCGTTCTGTCTCCTAGAGATGAACGTACTTTGGTGCGAAAAGTGCAAATCAATCCCAGAACAACTCAAAGGACCTTGTGAAGATGCTGGAGGAAACAGGTACAAAAGTATCGATATCCACAGTAAAACGAGTCCTACATCAACATAACCTGAAAGGCCGCTCGGCAAGGAAGAAGCCACTGCTCCAAAACAGTCATTAAAAAAACTAGACTACAGTTTGAACTGCACATGGGGACAAAGATTGTACTTTTCTGGTCTGATGAAACAAAAATAGAACTGTTTGGCTCTAATGACCATCGTTATGTTTGGAGGGAAAAGGGGGAGGCTTGCAACCCGAAGAACATCATCCCAACCGTGAAGCATGGGGGTGGCAGCATCATGTTGTGGGGGTGCTTGCTGCAGGAGGGACTGGTACACTTCGCAAAATAGATGGCTTCATGAGGAAGGAAAATTACGTGGATATGTTGAAGCAACACCTCAAGACATCAGTCAGGAAGTTAAAGCTTGGTCGCAAATGGGTCTTCCAAGTGGACAATGACCCCAAGCATACTTCCAGAATTGTGGCAAAATGGCTTAAGGACAACAAAGTCAAGGTATTGGAGTGGCCATCACAAAGCCCTGACCTCAATCCTATAGAACATTTGTGGGCAGAACTGAAAAAGCGTGTGCGAGCAAGAGGCCTAAAAACCTGACTCAGTTATACCAGCTCTGTCAGGAGGAATGGGCCAAAATTCACCCAACTTTTTGTGGGAAGCTTGTGGAAGGCTACCCAACGTGTTTGACCCAAGTTAAACTATTTAAAGGCAATGCTACCAAATACTAATTGAGTGTATGTAAACTTTTGACCCACTGGGAATGTGATGAAATCAATTAAATTAAATAATTCTCTCTACTATTATTCTGACATTTCACATTCTTAAAATAAAGTGGTGATCCTAACTGACCTAAGACAGGGAATTTTTACTAAGATTAAATGTCAGGAATTGTGAAAAACTGAGTTTAAATGTATTTGGCTAAGATGTATGTAAACTTCCTACTTCAACTGTATATCTTTACATAACTGGCATTTGTTTACGCAATGGGTTTGAAAAGCGATGGCTTTAGCAGGGAGTAGAGATGTGAGCTTTCACACCAAGTGGAAGCATGAAATGTTATTTTTTTCAGATGATCGATCCCCAAAGCCTGAAGAGCTGTGGTTTATGGGTCAGTGGAGAGGAGAGGAGAAGAGGTTAGAGGAAAGGGGAGAGGAGGAGAGGAGAGGAGAGGAGAGGAGAGGAGAGGAGAGGAGAGGAGAGGAGAAGAAAGGGGAGGAGAAGAAAGGGGAGGAGAGGAGGGGAGTAGAGTAGAGGAAAGGAAAGGAGAGGGGAGGAGAGGAGAAGAGAAGGGGAGGAGAGGAGAAGGGGAGGAGAGGAGAAGAGAAGGGGAGTAGATGAAAGGGGGAGGGGAGAAGAGAAGAAAGGGGAGGAGAGGAGGCGAGGGGAGTAGAGGAGAGGGGAGGAGAGGAGGCGAGGGGAGGGGAGGGGAGAGGAAAGGAAAGGAGAGGAGATGTAGTGTAGGGGAGAGCAGGGACGAAAGTAAAATGGGATGAAATTAACTACCCATTTTTACAGATAACACAAAAGCTAGAATGACGTAGTGAAGTCAGCACGTTCCATAAAAACAGACCAGTCTGACCATGTTTCGCCAAGTTATAAACAAAAAATGGTTTTGAGCAATGTACTATAAGAACAAAAAAACAGACCCGGTAATGTTTTTTTGGTTGTAGAGTTGTGTTTTGTCAAAGACAGTACAGCATGAAGATTGAACTAAACGCTCAGCTAAAACTGCTTCTCCAATAGAAATCCCCGATCACACTTGTAAGAGATGTCTTGTCATCTGGTCTAACGGTCGTCTGGCAATGAACTGCGTCTGTGCAGGCAGTCAAATCAAAGGCACTCCTTTAATATAAAGTTGTTTTTGACGAAAATGAAAATGTGTCACAAAATTGGAGTACTTAAGACATTGGCTCAAATCTAGGTTGTGCCTTTAGATTAAGAAAAGGCTTTAAAGGAAGAATTGTTCACTTCTCTCATTAACTTCTCAAATTTAAACCCTGGCCTGGTCTGTTTAGTCTGTTTGGAAATGTACACACCTGTCAAAGGAATTATCCGTAGAGCTCCGAGACAGGATTGTGTCGAGGCACAGATCTCTGGAAAGGTACCAAAAAAAATTATGTAGCATTGAAGGTCCCCAAGAGCACAGTTCTTAAAGCTCATTCTTAAATTAAAGAAATTTGAAAACACCAAGACTCTTCCTGAGCTGGCTGCCCGGCCAAACTGATCAATCAGGGAGGTGACCAAAAACCCGATGGTCACTCTAACAGAGCTCCAGAGCTCCTCTGTGGAGATGGGAGAACCTTCCAGAAGGACAACCATCTCTGCAGCACCCCACCAATCAGGCCTTTATGGTAGAGTGGCCAGATGGAAGCCACTCCTCAGTAAAAGGCACATGACAGCCCGCTTGGAGATTGCCAAAAGGCACCTAAAGACTCTCAGACCATGAGAAACAAGATTCTCTGGTCTGATGAATCCAATATTGAACTCTTTGGCCTGAATGCCAAGCGTCACATCTGGAGGAAACCTGGCACCATGCCTACGGTGAAGCATGGTGGTGACAGCATCATGCTGTGGGGATGTTATTCAGCATCACAGACTAAGAGACTAGTCAGGATCGAGGAAAAGATGAATGGAGCAAAGTACAGAGAGATCCTTGATGAAAACCTGCTCCAGAGTGCTCAGGATCTCAGACTGGGGCGAAGGTTCACCTTCCATCAAGACAGCGACCCTAAGCACACAGCCAAGATAACGCAGGAGTGGCTTCGGGACAAGTCTCTGAATGTCTTTTGAGTGGCCCAGCCAGAGCCAAACCTGACAAAGCTTGAGAGGATCTGCAGAAAAGAATGGGAGAAACTCCCCAAATACAGGTGTGCCAAGCTTGTAGTGTCATCCCCAAGAAGACTCGAGGCTGTAATTGCTGCCAAAGGTGTTTCAACACAGTACTGAGTAAAGGGTATGAATAGTTTTTTAGTTTTAATACATTTTCTAAAATTTCAAAAAAAACAACAGTTTTTGCTTTTTCATTAAATAACCATTTTAGAATAAGGCTAAAACATAACAAAATGTGGAAAAAGTCAAGGGGTCTGAATACTTTCTGATTACACTGTAGGTTTCATGTATCATGCTAGCTAGTCTTGGGTGTTAGCCTGGGAAAAGTTACAGGAGAGATGGGTGGGGTGAAAGTAACGCAATGTAAACTGATGACCTGGAATAAAATAAAATTTAAAGCACAGCCCATTGTCTCCTGTAGTTCATATTGCTTTTATAATGTTCGCAAAATATCAACAAGTGACTGAATGTTTGAAAATTATACATGACATCATTAGAATTATGCCTTAATTGACCTGATGGATCAGCTTCTCACGTAAGATTTTATAAACAGTTCAGTGGTTAAAAATACATATCTTTCTGATTCTGGTGTTCAATTACGTTATGTCAAGACATGGAAATGTGATAAGCATGATGAGATTTCCATTTGTGAAGAGAATGAAGGGGTTTATTCTATCAAACACAAGTAAGGCACATGACAAGGACAGCTGGAGCTAAGCATGAGTAGGGTACGAATAGTTCTAAGCATGAATACTCAACGTAAATAGTGAAAATGATCTCCTACTACATTCCTATTAAAGTGAGATTTTATTCGGATTAATATTGTAAGGCAAAATGATTATTCAAATTGACACAAACATGAAATGATGTCTGATAGTACATTGGTTGAACGTAATGACCATTACAAACCAGAAGAGACAAAACATGGAGATAAGACAGATAGTGTGCACTTCTCACCAGCTGTTACTTCCATCCCAAGGCTGTGTTACTCTCGCCCCGCCTGCAGGTACAGAAGTAACGTTACACTAGTTCTGTTCTCGGTCTATTTCATTTCAACTCATTTACCCTAGAAATGAAACTACAGTTGCTAATGGTAGAGGACCTGTATAAGTTGTGTGTCATAACATTTGGTGTCTCCAGCTCTAAAAGTGTTACTTTCGTCCCAGTTCTCTCCTATGGCCAGTGATGCTTGAGGCGGGATTGGGGTGAGAAGAAGACCCCCACTCCTGATGTGTTACTGTGGGGGGTGGTGGTGGAGAGGGGTGTGAAGGGACCAGGAAGTCTCTCTGACTGTGAGTGGTAATGCCAGTGAGAAGTGAGAAGTCACTGGCCGTGTTGGAATACCCATACTAGGGTACTAAATCGCGTTGAGTGCAGTGGATTGGGTCGAGAGCTTCCAGTTCCTCAGATTCCAAATCACTAAGAACTTAAAATGGTCCACACACACGCATACAGTCGTGAAGAAGTCGCAACAGCCCCTCTTTCCCCTCAGGAGGTTGAAAAGGTTTGGCATGGGCCCTCATTGCACATACTGTATATTTATACTGACTACACACACACACAATCACATGCAATCATCATATATGATGCTGCAACTCTTTTCACCATTTATCCTGATACCTAGTGACCTTACCCGTATACATATCTAACTCTATCCATCCAGTATGCCTGCACTTTGTAAATACGATACTGGAACTGGGTCTGTATATTGTATGCTTACTTACTTTATCTTGTTCTTCTTATTTTTATATCTTGTGTGTTTTTGTTCTACCATGTTATTTTTAGTACTACATTGATATTGATTACTGCATCATTGTTGGAGTTAGAGCTTTAAAAAAGTGTACAAAAAGCCAATTTCAATTATTGAGAGTAAAACAGCACATACAGAAGCTGTCTGGATTGAAATAGTCATTTTACTTGTACTGTGCTGTATGTACAGTATGTATGCAATGTAGCACCACAGAGATTTAGAAATACATATACATTTCACACTTTGACAGCACACTGTGGAAAAAGAATCCTTCAATGTAAACCTTTATTTAGGTGAATATAATGATGTTTAATTATGCTTAACATGCTATGTCACTCATCACCACGTCTCTCTCTCTCTTTCTCTCTCCGTCCACAGCATACAGCGCAGGCTGTCGTTGCAGCTGCCCATCCTGCACCATGCCTACCTACCCTCCATAGGGGGGGTGGACGCCAGCTGTACCAGCCCCAACCCCAGCCCCAGCTCCAGCCCGCGGCACAGACACATGCCCCCGTCCTACCGGGTCATGGTCTCAGGCCTGTGAGCATCAGTTTCCCCTGGCGCTACCAAGAGAAAGACATCCGTGTAAAAAACAACAACAAGCGGACTGTGACTGAGGTCATCAGCGATAGTGGAATAATATGTGTGTTGGACCAGGGAGGGGGAAGTTTTATCCACTCTTCATGCCTCGGTCTCTAGACCCCCTCACTAGAACCATGGGTCGGGGAAAGGGCACAGAGGACCTTACAAACGATGACACAAACCGCAGCTACAACCCCCTCCCCACCCCCCCAGCAGCAGAGGACCAGACCTGACCTGACCAGTAGCGTATCTGCTTCGGAAGGTTTTATGTTGTTGTTTTTTTCCTTTTGCCATACACTTGACTATGTGTGAACTTGTCAAAACTTGAGTATTTCACTACTTCAATGCCTAGAAGGTGTTAGGTGTTGCTATAGGAACAAAGGAGTTCCAGATCGGACTGACGTAGGATTCATCAAAATTCACCGTTGTGAACAAACATGTAAATATCATACTGACTTTGACTTACCGTAAGCTTTGATTGAGTATGCTGTGAATTAACATATGGGGGGATGTTGGGCAGGTCTGTATCAGCGTAGGTCCTGAAAAACTCATATAAAAACTTAAAAACTGGCATCCTACAAAGCAAAATGTAAGACAAATTGGTCTGTGTAATATTACTGCATCATTGTAGTATGTTAATTATGTTAAATGGATTGGCCATTGGCAAGAGGTAAGGCACCAGCGGCCAATTCTTTTAACTTTCACACAGCTTATTTTCCACTTTGCTAAATTTGCATCATTCGTTTTTCTTAAAGATTATACTATCCCGTTTCATAGGTCTTTAATGTGTTTCAACTACCATAATTTAATTTGTCTCCAAACAAGCATGACATGCTAGTACAGGTTAATGCCATTCTGGGCTTAGAGGGCAACAGAACCAAACAGAATAGATGTCCAGGAACTAATAGTAATGTGACTCTATGTACATAAACACAAACAAATAGTCACCTACACAAACACAGAAAGATACACACCTTTAGGTAAAGTATCCACCGTATCCTAGTGGTGTTAGGTGTCCTGACAAGGCTTTGCCAAAGATCAGTCTGAAGACCAGCAAGCTTCCATTACAACGGGTTGGTCTTTGCCCCCACCAGTGTAAATGGTCCAGAAACTGTCATGTCACTCTATGTAGGGAGTGGGGACCACCCAACGCAGCACCCAGAGCTCTGTTACCTCACTGTTGTGAGGCTGAAGGAGAGGCTTTGTAATGACCATATGTTTCATAAGTAAATGAAATAGGTGCATGGTCAGGCAGCATCAAAAGTGGTGCAAAACTCAGATTAAAAACTCGGGAAGAAGATCGATTGACAAGAGATATATGTAGATAGTGAAGAGTGACAAGGAAGTGTGTTTGTCAGTTAGGTTCCATTGGTAGTTTCGAAACAGTGAAATTAAGTTTTAAGTTGTTTCAATCAGTAAATCTGAATTTCAATGACCAAAATGGCAAGTGGAAGATGCATGCGAGCCGTATGTGAACCCTATCCAGGAGACCCCAGCACTGTCAGTCAACGAAACAATGGCACCACAGACTGGGAGAGAAGCATCTGTATATCGTGGCAGGTCTACTATACAGTGATGTTGTGAAAAATCACCTGTCACTTAGCAACAGTGGAACATAACTCATGGTTGCTTTTAAAATGTTTTTCTGTGTAGTCGGCCGAAAGGTAATTTATTGTTGTAAAAAGGGCCGTAGACATAGCTAGCTAACGTTATTTTATTTGTACAACTGTTATCACAAAAAAAAACACAAAAGTGGACAAAATCCATGAATACGCTACGTATCATCATTAGAAGTCTAAATAGATTTGTTTCAGCATATATTTCACCATTGGTGTCTTGGTTAAAAGACGTTTGTTGAGCACTGTGCCTGTAGTTGTATCCTGTAGCCTGCAGGAGCCACAGTATACAGCAGTTCCAGTAGGTAGTGCTGGTGGTGGGGGCTGGGCAAACTAAACTAAACAAGCATCTGTAACCCATCTGTAAATTGTACAAGCTGTCATGATTTCTCTCATTCAATGCTCCAACACCTGGGACATACATTAATTACAGTGTGGGATAGATAGATAACTTGGGGACAATTCCACTCCAGAGAGTGGGCTGCTCTGTGAGCTGGACCTGGCATCTGAACACTGATGAAGTCTGTCAGCCACCGCAAAGAAGAAACCCATTGGAGGACGAGTGATGGGTAGGGGAGGAGCAGGTCTGTTATTGGACACATGTATATGTAACTCCTGTCTGAGCTCCTCCCCCTAGCCTGGAGCCAATTGGGGCTGTCCAGAGCAGCAACACAGCAGCACAGACCTTCCATGAAGCCAAAAGGTTTCTTTCTCCTCCATAAGTGAGACACTGGGTCTGGTTGTTCATTCAGAAAAAAACACATTTTATATATTACATTATATGTGATTCTGTAAAGTTTGCTGATACCCTGATGGTGTCGATGTACGTATGGAATATTTGGTATTTGGCTTTCTCAAGATGGCATGAAATAAAATGTATATTCACATAAGAGTAACCTCTGTTTTTGCAACTGTCATGACAAATTCACTCTGTTGTTTCTTCTCACTCCAAGTCAGTTTTTTAAAAATGTTGTATTTCTTTTTTACTTTGCTTTTAATTCTGCAAACCTGTTGTTCCGCAGACTGATCACAATCTTCAAGAGTACATCATCAAACAGTCAATGTCAATACCACAATTCTGTGAGAAATCCCCCCTATACAATATAATGTAAATGACATGCAGCATTACACTTGCTGCAAGATGCTGAGTGCCATACAAATGTACAACACTTCATAGCTTTGGCTAGCTATATCAGAACGAACCTATAGTACAGTCAATAACATATATATTTTTTAAATCCTTTCCCGGCACCTGTGTCCCTTTTTTTTTGTTATTACAAAATGCCAAATGCTGGTTATCAGGTATTGTTACTTTGCTTTGCAATGTGCCCTAATTTTCTATTATTATTATTTTTTTAATTCTCAACATCTACAAAGTTATTCAAATGCAATGTTGGTAATTAAAGGGCTCATAATAACTCGTAATACACTGCTTATTTATGCTAATGTTCTGTATTCCTCAGTTCTTCTGTTTCTTTCAGTTTAAAGGTGAAAGCACATATACAGTACCAAATCAAAAGTTTAGACACACATACTCATGAAAGGGGTTTTCTTTATTTTTACTATTTTCTACATGGTAAAATAATAGTGGAGACATCAAAACTATGAAATAACACATATGGAATCATGTAGTAACCAAAAAAGTGTTAAACAAATGAAAATATATTTTAGATCTTAGATTCTTCAATGTAGCCACCCTTTGCCTTGATGACAGCTTTGCACACTCTTGGCATTCTCTCAACCAGCTTCACCTGGAATGCTTTTCCAACAGTCTTGAAGGAGTTCCGACATATGCTGAGCACTTGTTGGCCACCTCAATTGGGTTGAGGTCGGGTGATTGTGTAGGCCAGGTCATCTGATGCAGCACTCCATCACTCTCCGTCTTGGTCAAATAGCCCTTACACACCCTGGAGACGTGTTGGGTCATTGTCCTGTTGAAAAACAAATGATAATCCAACAACGCAAACCAGATGGGATGGTGTATCGCTGCAGAATTCTGTCGCAGCCATGCTGGTTAAGTGTGGCTTGAATTCTAAATAAATCACTGACAGTGTCATCAGCAAAGCACCCCCACACCATCACACCTCCTCCTACATGGTTCACGGAGGAAACCACACATGCAGAGACCATCCGTTCACCGACTCTGCGTCTCACAAAGGTCACTGTGGTTGGAACCAAAAATCTAAAATTTGGATTCATCAGACCAAAGTACAGATTTCCACAGGTCTAATGTCCATTCATTGTGTTTCTTGGCTTAAGCAAGTCTCTTCTTCTTATTGGTGTCCTTTAGTCGTGGTTTCTTTGCAGCACTTTGACCATGAAGGCCTGATTCACACAGTCTCCACTGAACAGTTGATGTTGAGGTGTGTCTGTTACTTGAACTCTGTGAAGCATTTATTTGGGCTGAAATTTCTGAGGCTGTTAACTCTAATGAACTTATCCTCTGCAGCAGAGATAACTCTTGGTCTTCATTTCTGTGGCGGTCTTCATGAGAGCCAGTTTCATCACAGCACTTGATGGTTTTTGCGAATGCACTTTCAAAGTTCTTGAAATGTTCCAGATTGACTGACCTTCATGTCATAAAGTAATGATGGACTGTCATTTCTCGTTGCTTATTTAAGCTGTTCTTGCCATAATATGGACTTGGTCTTTTACCAAATAGGGCTGTCTTCTGCATACCACGACCTTCCTTTTCAAGGCACACCTGTTAATTTAAATGCATTCCAGTTGACTACCTCATGAAGCTGGGTGAGAGAATGCCAAGAGTGTGCAAAGCTGTCATCAAGGCAAAGGGTGGCTACTTTGAAAAATCTTTAAAATACTTTAAAATATATTTGGATTTGTTTAAATCTTTTTTGGTTACCTCATGATTCCATATGTGTTATTTCATAGTTTGAATGTTTTCACTATTATACTACAATGTAGAAAATAGTAAAAATAAAGAAAAGCCCTTTAAATGAGTAGGTGTGTCCCAACTTTTGACTGGTACTGTATATATATATTCATATATTTGTATATATTGTCATTAGGGTTTCTGGAAAATCTATATGTCCCAAAATATAAGAATATGATAAATATATATAAAATGATTCATTCTGTAACTGTTTTTGTCAATTTCATATGTGGTATACCATACAAACATTCTAGAATTTAAGTTGACTAAAAAATATGAACCTTATTTTAAATGCTAAATATATGTATGAGAGGGGCAATAACTTGTTTTCTTATTCCAGAAAGATAGAGAACTATATATACAAATCTTTATGTTCATAAAAAATCTTGACGTTCACAACACCCACGATGATACTTGGAACTCAATGGAAACTTTTTTATTTACAGTATCTGTAACTATGTTATGTACAGTTGAGATAGATATGAAAACTTGTATAAAATAAGTATCACACTGGAACACAAGATCATTTTGGAACCATCGGTCGTTATCGGGGGTTTTGAACAACCTTCTTCTTTAATAGTCTGAATGTTATGGACAGCCTTTACTTTTCACATCATCGTTAAATAAAGTGAGACTGAAAATAAATCCATAAAATGTTTGTTTTGATCTATTAAAAATGGAAAATATGTTCAAGAACTTCAGAGATTGTGTCATTGTGCCCATATTCAAAGACCTATTGATGTACTGTTGTCTAAACTTAGGCTACTGCTCTTTACATTTATATTTTCAAGAACATGGAAGTGAAGTAATGCACAGTGTATGTTTTTGTTATTTGGGATTTAAAGCATAGTTATCTTCATTTTAACAGAAATTAAAACAACTGTTTTATCCACAAGGCAAGGTTGTTTAAAGGCCCAGTGCACTCAAAACGTGATTATCCTGTGTTTTATGCATAGCCGCACGAAGTAGGGGTGCTGAGGATGCTGCAGCACCCCCTAAAAAATCAGAATGAGGTATGAGGTTGAAGTTGGAGTAATACTGTGAAAATTATGATAATGTCCTTTTAGTATAAGAACTGTTTGAAAAGGCCGCCTGAAATGTCAGCCTGTTTTGGTGGGATGGAGTTGAGGCAGTAAATTTGATAATAGACCAAAAAGAAAAAGATCCAAACCTCTCTGCCAGCTAGTTTTCAGTTATTCCATCCCCATTCAGACCACTCACAGACAGTCCAAGCAAAATTCTTGCTTGAGAAATTATTCTTTGCTATTTTTGTTTATTTGTTTAACCATTTTAATTGTAAGGTGCTTAATTGTTAACCAGAAATGATTTCATATTGAGATAAACTCTGCATTGAACCTTTAAGAATTAATGAGCTACTTTGTTTCTTCACCTCAGAACCCTTCTAGGAGGAGACCAAATGAATGCATGACCACAAAGAATGGAGTGCAATTATTTACAGATCTTCCTGAACACTTCCGGAGGTAGTCCGGGACGAATTGATTGGTTGGATGAATGCTCAGTGGGCAGAGCTTAGTGGCAGATTAGTGGAAGGAGTTTACAGGTGAGAGTCAAATAAATAAAATGCTTGCAGGGAGCCAGTTGGAGGGTGTTAAACACGGGTTATGACACAGTGTGTCAATTTATTAATAGGTAAATGGAAGACGGTCCTCCTCGAAAGCCTCCTTTTGGCGAGGAAGCACAAGTGTATCCTACCGGAGTCCTTCGCGGAAGAGTTTTGAAATCTGCCACATCCCCATTGAATCAGCTATTGTTTTCTCGAAGGAGAAAAGCATGCAAACATTTAAAAATGATATGCTACTAATCCTTTTAACTATAAAATATATTGCACAACCAGCTAAATTTGTTTTAGGAGGGAGGAGAGAGGACACAGGAGCTGAGCAAATCTAATTGAGAAAAGGCCAAGGTTGCCAGTTCGAATCCTGATGCAGCTTTTTTTGCCCAACCTTACCCAACATACTTAACTGATATTTCTAATCTTCTGACATTCTGAATGACAAATTTACTGAACAGCTTTATAAACGTGAAAAAAAAATAGTTTGGTGCCCTCCCCTTTGCTGACGTAGTGGACTAGGCACTGGGATAGGAACCAGAAGGTCACAGGTGCTAATCTTGCCAATGCCCTTTCTCAAAAAAGGTATATTTACATTTCTGGAGTTCGATGTCAGACCAGTCATTCTTGCTTTAAATTGTGAGTCTAGATAAACTATTTTAACATTTTAATTCACAGGGCAATAAATATAAAACACCACGTAAAAAAAACATGCTGTTATTTTAGATTCTGAACTCAATTTCTCAAATAACACATTAGGAATGTGACCAAAATAGCTTTTACCATGAGGAGCATTGCCAATGTGCTGCCATTTCTCTCTCAGGCTGATACAGAGAGACTCATCCATGCTTTTATTACAAGCAGTCTTGACTACTGTAATGCTCTCCTGTATGGTCTACTCAAGAAAGCCATTGGTCAACTGAAAAACATACAGAATGCTGCAGCACGGGTACTGACCAAGACCAGACAGAGAGCACACATTACACCGGTTTAAAGGTCTCTGTACTGTAAAACATACAGAATGCTGCAGCATGGGTACTGACCAAGACCAGACAGAGAGCACACATTACACCGGTTTAAAGGTCTCTGTACTGTAAAACATACAGAATGCTGCAGCACGGGTACTGACCAAGACCAGACAGAGAGCACACATTACACCGGTTTTAAGGTCTCTGTACTGTAAAACATACAGAATGCTGCAGCACGGGTACTGACCAAGACCAGACAGAGAGCACACATTACACCGGTTTAAAGGTCTCTGTACTGTAAAACATACAGAATGCTGCAGCATGGGTACTGACCAAGACCAGACAGAGAGCACACATTACACCGGTTTAAAGGTCTCTGTACTGTAAAACATACAGAATGCTGCAGCATGGGTACTGACCAAGACCAGACAGAGAGCACACATTACACCGGTTTTAAGGTCTCTGTACTGTAAAACATACAGAATGCTGCAGCATGGGTACTGACCAAGACCAGACAGAGAGCACACATTACACCGGTTTTAAGGTCTCTGTACTGTAAAACATACAGAATGCTGCAGCATGGGTACTGACCAAGACCAGACAGAGAGCACACATTACACCGGTTTAAAGGTCTCTGTACTGTAAAACATACAGAATGCTGCAGCATGGGTACTGACCAAGACCAGACAGAGAGCACACATTACACCGGTTTAAAGGTCTCTGTACTGTAAAACATACAGAATGCTACAGCATGGGTACTGACCAAGACCAGACAGAGAGCACACATTACACCGGTTTAAAGGTCTCTGTACTGTAAAACATACAGAATGCTGCAGCACGGGTACTGACCAAGACCAGACAGAGAGCACACATTACACTGGTTTAAAGGTCTCTGTACTGTAAAACATACAGAATGCTGCAGCATGGGTACTGACCAAGACCAGAGAGCACACATTACACCGGTTTAAAGGTCTCTGTACTGTAAAACATACAGAATGCTGCAGCACGGGTACTGACCAAGACCAGACAGAGAGCACACATTACACCGGTTCTAAGGTCTCTGTACTGTAAAACATACAGAATGCTGCAGCAGGGTACATGGGTACTGACCAAGACCAGACAGAGAGCACACATTACACCGGTTTAAAGGTCTCTGTACTGTAAAACATACAGAATGCTGCAGCATGGGTACTGACCAAGACCAGACAGAGAGCACACATTACACCGGTTTAAAGGTCTCTGTACTGTAAAACATACAGAATGCTGCAGCATGGGTACTGACCAAGACCAGACAGAGCACACATTACACCGGTTTAAAGGTCTCTGTACTGTAAAACATACAGAATGCTGCAGCATGGGTACTGACCAAGACCAGACAGAGAGCACACATTACACCGGTTTAAAGGTCTCTGTACTGTAAAACATACAGAATGCTGCAGCATGGGTACTGACCAAGACCAGAGAGCACACATTACACCGGTTTAAAGGTCTCTGTACTGTAAAACATACAGAATGCTGCAGCACGGGTACTGACCAAGACCAGACAGAGAGCACACATTACACCGGTTCTAAGGTCTCTGTACTGTAAAACATACAGAATGCTACAGCATGGGTACTGACTAAGACCAGACAGAGAGCACACATTACACCGGTTTAAAGGTCTCTGTACTGTAAAACATACAGAATGCTGCAGCATGGGTACTGACCAAGACCAGACAGAGAGCACACATTACACCGGTTTAAAGGTCTCTGTACTGTAAAACATACAGAATGCTGCAGCATGGGTACTGACCAAGACCAGACAGAGAGCACACATTACACTGGTTTAAAGGTCTGTAAAACATACAGTACTGTAAAACATACAGAATGCTGCAGCATGGGTACTGACCAAGACCAGACAGAGGGCACACATTACACTGGTTTTAAGGTCTCTGTACTGTAAAACACACAGAATGCTGCAGCACGGGTACTGACCAAGACCAGACAGAGAGCACACATTACACCGGTTTAAAGGTCTCTGTACTGTAAAACATACAGAATGCTGCAGCACGGGTACTGACCAAGACCAGACAGAGAGCACACATTACACCGGTTTAAAGGTCTCTGTACTGTAAAACATACAGAATGCTGCAGCACGGGTACTGACCAAGACCAGACAGAGAGCACACATTACACCGGTTTAAAGGTCTCTGTACTGTAAAACATACAGAATGCTGCAGCATGGGTACTGACCAAGACCAGACAGAGAGCACACATTACACCGGTTTAAAGGTCTCTGTACTGTAAAACATACAGAATGCTGCAGCATGGGTACTGACCAAGACCAGACAGAGAGCACACATTACACTGGTTTTAAGGTCTCTGTACTGTAAAACACACAGAATGCTGCAGCACGGGTACTGACCAAGACCAGACAGAGAGCACACATTACACCGGTTTTAAGGTCTCTGTACTGTAAAACACACAGAATGCTGCAGCACGGGTACTGACCAAGACCAGACAGAGAGCACACATTACACCGGTTTAAAGGTCTCTGTACTGTAAAAGACCAGACAGAGAGCACACATACAGAATGCTGCAGCACGGGTACTGACTAAGACCAGACAGAGAGCACACATTACACCGGTTTAAAGGTCTCTGTACTGTAAAACATACAGAATGCTGCAGCATGGGTACTGACCAAGACCAGACAGAGAGCACACATTACACCGGTTTAAAGGTCTCTGTACTGTAAAACATACAGAATGCTGCAGCATGGGTACTGACCAAGACCAGACAGAGAGCACACATTACACCGGTTTAAAGGTCTCTGTACTGTAAAACATACAGAATGCTGCAGCATGGGTACTGACCAAGACCAGACAGAGAGCACACATTACACCGGTTTAAGGTCTCTGTACTGTAAAACATACAGAATGCTGCAGCATGGGTACTGACCAAGACCAGACAGAGAGCACACATTACACCGGTTTAAAGGTCTCTGTACTGTAAAACATACAGAATGCTGCAGCATGGGTACTGACCAAGACCAGACAGAGAGCACACATTACACTGGTTTAAAGGTCTCTGTACTGTAAAACATACAGAATGCTGCAGCATGGGTACTGACCAAGACCAGAGAGCACACATTACACCGGTTTAAAGGTCTCTGTACTGTAAAACATACAGAATGCTGCAGCACGGGTACTGACCAAGACCAGAGGGTAGCACACATTACACCGGTTTAAAGGTCTCTGTACTGTAAAACATACAGAATGCTGCAGCACGGGTACTGACCAAGACCAGACAGAGAGCACACATTACACCGGTTCTAAGGTCTCTGTACTGTAAAACATACAGAATGCTACAGCATGGGTACTGACCAAGACCAGACAGAGAGCACACATTACACCGGTTTAAAGGTCTCTGTACTGTAAAACATACAGAATGCTGCAGCATGGGTACTGACCAAGACCAGACAGAGAGCACACATTACACTGGTTTAAAGGTCTCTGTACTGTAAAACATACAGAATGCTGCAGCATGGGTACTGACCAAGACCAGACAGAGAGCACACATTACACCGGTTTTAAGGTCTCTGTACTGTAAAACATACAGAATGCTGCAGCATGGGTACTGACCAAGACCAGACAGAGAGCACACATTACACTGGTTTTAAGGTCTCTGTACTGTAAAACATACAGAATGCTGCAGCACAGGTACTGACCAAGACCAGACAGAGAGCACACATTACACCGGTTTTAAGGTCTCTGTACTGTAAAACATACAGAATGCTGCAGCACGGGTACTGACCAAGACCAGACAGAGAGAACACATTACACCGGTTTAAAGGTCTCTGTACTGTAAAACATACAGAATGCTGCAGCATGGGTACTGACCAAGACCAGACAGAGAGCACACATTACACCGGTTTAAAGGTCTCTGTACTGTAAAACATACAGAATGCTGCAGCATGGGTACTGACCAAGACCAGACAGAGAGCACACATTACACCGGTTTAAAGGTCTCTGTACTGTAAAACATACAGAATGCTGCAGCATGGGTACTGACCAAGACCAGACAGAGAGCACACATTACACCGGTTTTAAGGTCTCTGTACTGTAAAACATACAGAATGCTGCAGCATGGGTACTGACCAAGACCAGACAGAGAGCACACATTACACCGGTTTAAAGGTCTCTGTACTGTAAAACATACAGAATGCTACAGCATGGGTACTGACCAAGACCAGACAGAGAGCACATATTACACTGGTTTAAAGGTCTCTGTACTGTAAAACATACAGAATGCTACAGCATGGGTACTGACCAAGACCAGACAGAGAGCACATATTACACTGGTTTAAAGGTCTCTGTACTGTAAAACATACAGAATGCTACAGCATGGGTACTGACCAAGACCAGACAGAGAGCACATATTACACTGGTTTAAAGGTCTCTGTACTGTAAAACATACAGAATGCTACAGCATGGGTACTGACCAAGACCAGACAGAGAGCACATATTACACTGGTTTAAAGGTCTCTGTACTGTAAAACATACAGAATGCTACAGCATGGGTACTGACCAAGACCAGACAGAGAGCACACATTACACCGGTTCTAAGGTCTCTGTACTGTAAACCATACAGAATGCTGCAGCATGGGTACTGACCAAGACCAGACAGAGAGCACACATTACACCGGTTTAAAGGTCTCTGTACTGTAAAACATACAGAATGCTGCAGCATGGGTACTGACCAAGACCAGACAGAGAGCACACATTAACCGGTTCTAAGGTCTCTGTACTGTAAAACATACAGAATGCTGCAGCACAGGTACTGACCAAGGCCAGACAGAGAGCACACATTACACCGGTTTAAAGGTCTCTGTACTGTAAAACATACAGAATGCTGGAGCATGGGTACTGACCAAGACCAGACAGAGAGCACACATTACACCGGTTCTAAGGTCTCTGTACTGTAAAACATACAGAATGCTGCAGCACAGGTACTGACCAAGGCCAGACAGAGAGCACACATTACACCGGTTTAAAGGTCTCTGTACTGTAAAACATACAGAATGCTGCAGCACAGGTACTGACCAAGACCAGACAGAGAGCACACATTACACTGGTTTAAAGGTCTCTGTACTGTAAAACATACAGAATGCTGCAGCATGGGTACTGACCAAGACCAGACAGAGAGCACACATTACACCGGTTTAAAGGTCTCTGTACTGTAAAACATACAGAATGCTGCAGCACGGATACTGACCAAGACCAGACAGAGAGCACACATTACACCGGTTTAAAGGTCTCTGTACTGTAAAACATACAGAATGCTGCAGCACGGGTACTGACCAAGACCAGACAGAGAGCACACATTACACCGGTTTAAAGGTCTCTGTACTGTAAAACATACAGAATGCTGCAGCATGGGTACTGACCAAGACCAGACAGAGAGCACACATTACACCGGTTTAAAGGTCTCTGTACTGTAAAACATACAGAATGCTGCAGCACGGGTACTGACCAAGACCAGACAGAGAGCACACATTACACCGGTTTAAAGGTCTCTGTACTGTAAAACATACAGAATGCTGCAGCATGGGTACTGACCAAGACCAGACAGAGAGCACACATTACACCGGTTTAAAGGTCTCTGTACTGTAAAACATACAGAATGCTGCAGCACGGGTACTGACCAAGACCAGACAGAGAGCACACATTACACCGGTTTAAAGGTCTCTGTACTGTAAAACATACAGAATGCTGCAGCATGGGTACTGACCAAGACCAGACAGAGAGCACACATTACACCGGTTTAAAGGTCTCTGTACTGTAAAACATACAGAATGCTGCAGCATGGGTACTGACCAAGACCAGACAGAGAGCACACATTACACCGGTTTAAAGGTCTCTGTACTGTAAAACATACAGAATGCTGCAGCACGGGTACTGACCAAGACCAGACAGAGAGCACACATTACACCGGTTTAAAGGTCTCTGTACTGTAAAACATACAGAATGCTGCAGCATGGGTACTGACCAAGACCAGACAGAGAGCACACATTACACCGGTTTAAAGGTCTCTGTACTGTAAAACATACAGAATGCTGCAGCACGGGTACTGACCAAGACCAGACAGAGAGCACACATTACACCGGTTTTACGGTTTCTGACCTGGCTGCCTGTGAGTTGTAGAATTTTCAGATTATTCTATTGGTTTTTAAATCAATCCACGATTGTGCACCCCAATACATGTCAGATATGCTTTTAAGTTATGTACCCAGTAGGTCCCTCAGGTCCTCTGGCACTGACCTTTTAACAATCCCAAAGCCTAGGACCAAGAGGCAAGGAGAGGCAGCCTTTAGTTACTATGACCCCAGCCTTTGGAATAGCCTGCCAAAGAACCTGAGGGGTGCCGAAATTGTGGACATTTTTTAAACAGATCTTAAAACACCTTTTTAGCTTTGATTTTCCCTAGTGTGCTTTTTAGCTGTTCAGTTTTTATTGTTATTATTTTGTTTTTTATCCTCTTATGTTTGTTGTGTAGTTAAAATTGTCATTGTTTTTATTCGTTTTTTCCTGTAAAGCACATTGTGTTGCATTCCATGTCTGAAATGTGCTGTATAAATAAAGCTTGATTTGATAACTAGCTTTGATGTGGGGGTAAAATGAAATCGTGCCGGGTTGCAGCATATGAGCTCAGCTGTCTACAATCAGCACATATTACACAGAGAGCCAGAAAGGCTAATACATTAGTAATGAAAAGCCCAGTATGTAGGGGATGATAAATAATACAACTGTCAAGGCCCAACAGCAAACAGGATGTAAGGAATGTGTGTCGAGTCCTCGTGTCAGAGGAAGAGAGGCCTTTCCATAATGCTCTCAAATATTTACCGTGTCGGTTCTAGACAGAGGGCTCAGAGGCCCAGAACAGTCGCCTATGGGAGGTATGGCAGAGGCTACAGCAAGGCAACCTCATGGGCTACTGTACTGTACCTATGGACCTCTGTAGACTTCAAGATGCTCGCTCCGACCTCAGATCTCAAAGCCTATTTTGTATTATGTAATAATCTGTTTTCTGTTCGATGGCGATAGGAATCTGATCAGGAAGTCTCAATGGGATGCACTGATTCAAACGATACTTTATACATATTGCAAAGCTACTGTGGCAAAGGGATTGTGAGCCCAGCTAGCCTTGGTCAGTAGCCTATTACCACTACTGATAGTGTGGAAGATACAGTATACTGTTTGGATACTGGTTAGGCAGTTACTGTATATGACTTGTGTGGAGGGAAAGGGGGTGCTACTGTGCTCTGGAAAGATTTTTAGTCTGAACTGTCTCGGTAAAGGTCAAACTGTATAAACGGAAGATTGGGTAAGAATAAAGTGACATCAGGCATGTGGTAGGCCTAGATGTGTTTTTTTCAGGTGTGGAAATCCCAGATGTGGGATACCGTGTGCTAGGCTACCGTGTGCTAGTGAAGACAGTACCGAGACTAGAAGGTACAGCAGCCCATACAAATTAGGGCTCTATTCAATCCATATTGTGGAAATTCAGCGCTATAGCGCGATTGATATTTAAAGGCAATGTCCCACATTAGCAGAGACTGAGTTCACGTTATACGCTGCAGAGGTCGGCTCAATAGGAAATGACCTTTACATTTCTTGTAACGCTTCAGCAATACAGATTGAACAGATCCCGTAGTGTTATGAGATTATAGTAAAAAAATGTCAAGTACTATATCGATATTTTACCATCATGAATCATCTGTGGAAATACAGAAACATTCAAATAGTTAGAGTCATTTGTATGGGAGATGACGGTGTGTAAATCCCCTAATGTATAGCATTAAACACTGTTAACATAGTCATCCAATTCCCTTTCCTCTTGAAAAACAACTACAGTTGAAGTCGGAAGTTTACATATACCTTAGCGTAATACATTTTAGTTTTTCACAATTCCTGACATTTAATTCTTGTAAAAATTCCCTGTCTTAGGTCACTTTATTTTAAAAATGTGAAATGTCAGAATAATAGTAGAGAGAATGATTTACTTCAGCTTTTATTTTTTTCCATCATATTCCCAGTGAGTCAGAAGTTTACATACACTCAATTAGTATTTGGTAGCATTTCCTTTAAATTGTTTAACTTGGGTCAAACGTTTCGGGTACCCTTCCACAAGCTTACCACAATAGATTGGGTGAATTTTGGCCCATTCCTCCTGACAGAGCTGGTGTAACTGAGTCAGGTTGATAGGCCTCCTTGCTCGCACTTGCGTTTTCAGTTCTGCCCACACATTTTTGAGGTCAGGACTTTGTGATGGCCACTCCAATACCTTGACTTTGTTGTCCTTAAGCCATTTTGCCACAACTTTGGATGAATGCTTGGCGTCATGTCCATTTGGAAGACCCATTTGCGACCAAGCTTTAACTTCCGCACGGATGTCTTGAGATGTTGCTACGTTATATCTACATAATTTTTACTCCCTCATGATGCCATCTATTTTGTGAGGTGTACCAGTCCCTCCTGCAGCAAAGCACCCCCACAACAGGATGCTGCCAACCCCGTGCTTCACGGTTGGGATGGTGTTCCTCGGCTTGCAAGCCTCCCCCTTTATCCTCCAAACACAACGATGGTCATTATGGCCAAACAGTTCTATTTTTGATTCATCAGACCAGAGGACATTTCTCCAAAAAAGTACAATATTTGTCCCCATGTACAGTTGCAAACCGTAATTAGACTTTTTTTATGGCGGTTTTGGAGCAGTGGCTTCTTCCTTGCTGAGCGGCCTTTCAGGTTATTTCGATATAGGACTCGTTTTACTGTGGATATAGATACTTTTGTACCCGTTTCCTCCAGCATCTTCACAAGGTCCTTTGCTGTTGTTCTGGGATTGATTTGCACTTTTCGCACCAAAGTACGTTCATCTCTAGGAGACAGAACGCGTCTCCTTCCTGAGCGCTATGACGGCTGCATGGTCCAATGGTGTTTATACTTGCGTACTATTGTTTGTACAGATGAATGTGGTACCTTCAGGCGTTTGGAAATTGCTCCCAAGGATGAACCAGACTTGTGGAGGTCTACAATTTTTTGTGGAGGTCTTGGCTGATTTATTTTGATTTTCTCATGATGTCAAGCAAAGAGGCACTGAGTTTGAAGGTAGGCCTTGAAATACATCCACAGGTACACCTCCAATTGACTCAAATTATGTCAATTAGCCTAACAGAAGCTTCTAAAGCCATGACATCATTTTCAGGTTTTTTCCAAGCTGTTTAAAGGCACAGTCAACTTAGTGTATGTAAACTTCTGACCCACTGGAATTGTGATACAGTGAATTATAAGTGAAATATTCTGTAAACAATCGTTGGAAAAAATACTTGTGTCATGCACAATGTAGATGTCCTAACCGACTTGCCAAAACCTTAGTTTGTTTACACTACATTTGTGGAGTGGTTGAAAAACGAGTTTTAATGACTCCAACCTAAGTGTATTTAAACTTCCGACTTCAACTGTATATCCCACAAGGGCAAGGGGCCCCCAGATTGAAAAATGTCTCCATATACATGCTGTGTGATTAGAGAGAGAGTTACAGGCTACACTTACACTCTGCTGTGACGAAATTGATGTTCAACACGTAATCATGGCTCACTCTTCTGCGTGTACAGTAAATCCTAACCATGTCTGTGTCCCAAATGGTGCCCTATTCCCTAAACAGTGCACTACTTTTGACCAGGGCCCATTTGTTTCCTCTGGTTCTGTCCCTGAGAATTTCACCCTATTCTACCCTAGTACACTGCTGTATCAAGCATAAGAGAAGTTACAGGGTATCTACTGAGTATCAGTAGTATATTTCAAGTAAATTGTATGGTATATCAATATCAAGAGTAGGCTATTACATTTTCCTACAGTGTGATGAAAGGTACCAAAGTCATGCAGTTGCATTGTCATTGGGGTCATCTGGTTCTAACACACGGGAATCAATCTATGGTTACAAAAGGAGCTTCATTCAGATAAGTTACTTGTTTTACATTAAAAGTATCAGTACTGTGTCATATTTTCTAAGGACATGAAGAGACAGCAATACATCAGAAAGAAAGAACATATGGTAATGAAAGAAACAGACGACTTTCAAATATGATTTAACTGAGCCCTAACAAATGAATACATTTCAACATAAAAGTATGCTGAAACGGTGAGCCTAATATCCCTTGTCCAAGACCTTAAGAGTACAGAAGATGATGACTGCAGGGTCAAAAAGACAGCCCTGTAGTCTCAGTCAGCAGTGTCAGGATGCTACTATCTAATGGTGTCAATGTCCCAGAGCCAACGCTAGCTACACAGCCAGTCTGTTGATGTTGAAGATTTTGACAGTGGTCTGCCCCGGCGCTGGCCAGCTGCACCCAGGAACTGTCTGCTGCTGCGACCCTGCCTTCGCCCTCTAGCCCGCCCCCCTGGCCGGCCTGGCCCACCCTCGGCCTCCAGCGCAGCCTCTTCACTGTCAACGCGTGACTCTGACTGGAGGGGGGAAGCATTGTCAAGGAAACAAGACAAAGAGTGACGACATAGTGCAGTGCAGCAGTGTGTTGTTCTGTCTCCCTCAAGCAGACTGTATGTAAAAGGACATGGTTAGGCACAAGGAAATACTGTGCATTTGGAAAGAATTCAGACACCTTCACTTTTCCACATTTTGTAACGTTACAGCCTTATTCTAAAATGGATTAAATAGTTTTTCCCCCTCATCAATCTACACACAATACCCCATAATGACAAAGCAAAAAAAGGTTTCTAGAATTCTTTATATTTTTTAAATACTCAAATATCACATTTACATAAGTATTCAGACCCTTAACTCAGTACTTTGTTGAAGCACCTTTGGCAGTGATTATAGCCACGAGTCTTCTTGGGTATGACGCTACAAATTTGGCACACCTGTATTTGAGGAGTTTCTCCCATTCTTCTCAGCTGATCCTCTCAAGCTCTGTCAGGTTGGATGGGGAGCAGCGTTGCACAGCTATTTTCAAGACTCTCCAGAGATTTTTGAACAGGTTCAAGTCCGGGCTCTGGCTGGGCCACTCCAGGTCATTCAGAGACTTGTCCCGAAACCACTCCTGCGTCGTCTTGTCTGTGTGCTTAGGGTCGTTGTCCTATTAGAAGGTGAACCTTCACCCCAGGTTTTCATCAAGGATCTCTCTGTACTTTGCTCCATTCATCTTTTCCTCGATCCTGACTAGTCTCCCAATCTGTGCTGCTGAAAAACATCCCCACAACATGATGCTGCCACTACGATGCTTCACCGTAGGGATGGTGCCAGGTTTCCTCCAGACGTGACACAAAGAGTTCAATCTTGGTTTCATCAATCCAGAGAATCTTGTTTCTCATGGTCTGAGAGTCTTTAGGTGCCTTTTGGCAAACTTCAAACGGGCTGTCATGTGACCTTTACTGAGGAGTGGCTTCCATCTGGCCACTCTACCATAAAGGCCTGATTGGCGGAGTGCTGCAGAGATGGTTGTCCTTCTGGAAGGTTCTCCCATATCCGCAGAGGAACTCTGGAGCTCTGTCAGAGTGATCATCTGGTTCTTGGTCACCACCCTGGCCAAGGCCCTTCTCCTGCAATTGATCAGTTTGGTACCCTTCCCCAGATCTGTCCCTCGGCACAATCCTGTCTCAGAGATATACGGACAATTCCTTTGATGTCATGGCTTGGTATTTGCAATGACATGCTCTGTCAACTGTGGGACCTTATATAGACAGGTGTGTGCCTTTCAAATCATGTCCAATCAATTAAATTTACCACAGATGGACTCCAATCAAGTTGTAGAAGCATCTCAAGGATGATCAATGGAAACAGGATGCACCTGAGTTCAATTTCGAGTGTCATAGCAAAGGGTCTGAACACTTACGTAAATACGTTTTTTCTGTATTTATTTTTTATAAATTTGCAAAAAGTCTAAATTACAAAAAATACGAAATACTGTATAAAAAGCTGAGGGGGAATAGACTTTCTCATATACAATGTCAACATGTTTATTTTGAGCTACACCATGTTGTGTTCTGCAGTAGTAGAGGAATAATCCAAAGCAGGTACCATACCTGTTTGGCCCTGTCCGGGGGTATCATCGGATGGGGCCACAGTGTCTCCTGACCCCTCCAGTCTCAGCCTCCAGTATTTATGCTGCAGTAGTTTATGTGTCGGGGGCTAGGGTCAGTTTGTTATATCTGGAGTATTTATCCTGTCTTATCCGGTGTGATCTTCCTCTGTAACTAGCCAACAAGCTAGCTAGCAAAGCTAAAGAGATTGACAACAGGTTAGTATTACTCTAGCCAAACAAAAAATAGTTTTTTTAATAAACTAACTGGCTAGCATTTATGAAGCCAGCAAACACATTCCTCACACGCTAGGAACATATTTCCACCAACATTTAAAAAGGTGCTTCTCGCTCCCTGGAGATTTGTCGGCAAAGTGCTGATGATGTAGCCTACTGTATGAACTTTTGGTAGCCTGATTCCGTCCAGACTGAGCAGAAATCCGTACACAATGAGTCCCTTAACAGGAGTGTCAAGCCTAAAAGGAATAGGGTGCCATTTGGGACGCAGACTACGAATAACAGCATTGTACTACTTCTTCTTTATCATTGTGACCTTTACTTACTGAGGAACTCATTTGTAACTAACAACCTTTAAAGGCTGAATCCTGACTTGCAATTAGCACATCATTAAATGTAATGTGAATCTTGTATTGATGTCAAAGGAGTCTTAAGCTAGAGTTCAGGGCCTGTATCACAAAGGGTCTTAGAGTAGGAGTGCTGATCTAGGTTCAGAACCCCCCTCTTATTCATTATGATTTAAAAGGCAAGACTGATCCTTGCTTTGTGAACACACGCCGAGACCTAAGTGAACAGACGTTGAAGTCCGGAGAATACAAGCTACCTCTGCTAATAACACTAAGGTTTTTCTGGTGTAGAATATTTACCAACTTGTCTCAACTTGATGTCACAAAGTACTTGTTGTCTGTGTAGTTCCAGCAGCCACCCCTCTAGAAACACAGTGTTGTCTGTGTAGTTCCAGCAGCCACCCTTCTAGAGACAAACTGTTGTCTGTGTAGTTCCAGCAGCCACAGCTCTAGAAACACACTGCTGTCTGTGTAGTTCCAGCAGCCACCCCTCTAGAGAGACACTGTTGTCTGTGTAGTTCCAGCAGCCACCCCTCTAGAAACACACTGTTGTCTGTGTAGTTCCAGCAGCAACCGCTCTAGAAACACACTATTGTCTGTGTAGTTCCAGCAGCCACCCCTCTAGAAACACATTGCTGTCTGTGTAGTTCCAGCAGCCACCCCTCTAGAAACACATTGCTGTCTGTGTAGTTCCAGCAGCCACCCCTCTAGAAACACATTGCTGTCTGTGTAGTTCCAGCAGCCACCCCTCTAGAGACACTTTTGTCTGTGTAGTTCCAGCAGCCACTCCTCTAGAGAGACACTGCTGTCTGTGTATTTCCAGCAGCCACCACTCTAGAGAGACACTGTTGTCTGTGTAGTTCCAGCAGTCACCCCTCTAGAGAGACACTGCTGTCTGTGGGGTTCCTGCAGCCACCCCTCTAGAGACACTTTTGTCTGTGTAGTTCCAGCAGCCACCCCTCTAGAGAGACACTGCTGTCTGTGTATTTCCAGCAGCCACCCTTCTAGAAACACACTGTTGTCTGTGTAGTTCCAGCAGCCACCCCTCTAGAAACACACTGTTGTCTGTGTAGTTCCAGCAGCCACCCCTCTAGAAACACACTGTTGTCTGTGTAGTTCCAGCAGCCACCCCTCTAGAAACACACTGTTGTCTGTGTAGTTCCAGCAGCCACCCCTCTAGAAACACATTGCTGTCTGAGTAGTTCCAGCAGCCACCCCTCTAGAGACACTTTTGTCTGTGTAGTTCCAGCAGCCACCCCTCTAGAGAGACACTGTTGTCTGTGTAGTTCCAGCAGTCACCCCTCTAGAGACACTGATGTCTGTGTAGTTCCAGCAGCCACCCCTCTAGAGAGACACTGTTGTCTGTGTAGTTCCAGCAGCCACCCCTCTAGAAACACACTGTTGTCTGTGTAGTTCCAGCAGCCACCCCTCTAGAAACACACTGTTGTCTGTGTAGTTCCAGCAGCCACCCCTCTAGAGACACACTGTTGTCTGTGTAGTTCCAGCAGCCACCCCTCTAGAGACACACTGCTGTCTGTGTAGTTCCAGCAGCCACCCCTCTAGAGAGACACTGCTGTCTGTGTAGTTCCAGCAGCCACCCCTCTAGAGAGACACTGCTGTCTGTGTAGTTCCAGCAGCCACCCTTCTAGAGACACCATTGCCTGTGTAGTTCCAGCAGCCACCCCTCTAGAAACACACTGTTGTCTGTGTAGTTCCAGCAGCCACCCCTCTAGAGACACACTGTTGTCTGTGTAGTTCCAGCAGCCATCCTTCTAGAGACACACTGCTGTCTGTGTAGTTCCAGCAGCCACCCCTCTAGGGACACACTGCTGTCTGTGTAGTTCCAGCAGCCACCCCTCTAGAGACACACTGCTGTCTGTGTAGTTCCAGCAGCCACCCCTCTAGAGACACACTGCTGTCTGTGGGGTTCCTGCAGCCACCCCTCTAGAGAGACACTGCTGTCTGTGTAGTTCCAGCAGCCACCCCACTAGAGAGACACTGCTGTCTGTGTAGTTCCAGCAGCCACCTCTCTAGAGATACACTGTTTTCTGTGTAGTTCCAGCAGCCACCCTTCTAGAGACACCTTTGTCTGTGTAGTTCCAGCAGCCACCCCTCTAGAGAGACACTGCTGTCTGTGTAGTTCCAGCAGCCACCCCTCTAGAGAGACACTGCTGTCTGTGTATTTCCAGCAGCCACCACTCTAGAGAGACACTGTTGTCTGTGTAGTTCCAGCAGTCACCCCTCTAGAGACACTGATGTCTGTGTAGTTCCAGCAGCCACCCCTCTAGAGAGACACTGTTGTCTGTGTAGTTCCAGCAGCCACCCCTCTAGAAACACACTGTTGTCTGTGTAGTTCCAGCAGCCACCCCTCTAGAAACACACTGTTGTCTGTGTAGTTCCAGCAGCCACCTCTTTAGAGATACACTGTTTTACATTTACATTTACATTTAAGTCATTTAGCAGACGCTCTTATCCAGAGTGTAGTTCCAGCAGCCACCCCACTAGAGAGACACTGCTGTCTGTGTAGTTCCAGCAGCCACCTCTCTAGAGATACACTGTTTTCTGTGTAGTTCCAGCAGTCACCCTTCTAGAGACACCATTGCCTGTGTAGTTCGAGCAGCCACCCCTCTAGAGAGACACTGCTGTCTGTGTAGTTCCAGCAGCCACCACTCTAGAGAGACACTGCTGTCTGTGTAGTTCCAGCAGCCATCCTTCTAGAGACACACTGCTGTCTGTGTAGTTCCAGCAGCCACCCCTCTAGAGACACACTGCTGTCTGTATAGTTCCAGCAGCCACCCCACTAGAGAGACACTGCTGTCTGTGGGGTTCCAGCAGCCACCCCTCTAGAGAGACACTGCTGTCTGTGTAGTTCAGGCAGCCACCCCAATAGAGAGACACTGCTGTCTGTGTAGTTCCAGCAGCCACCTCTCTAGAGATACACTGTTTTCTGTGTAGTTCCAGCAGCCACCCTTCTAGAGACACCATTGTCTGTGTAGTTCCAGCAGCCACCCCTCTAGAGAGACACTGCTGTCTGTGTAGTTCCAGCAGCCACCACTCTAGAGAGACACTGCTGTCTGTGTAGTTCCAGCAGCCACCCCTCTAGAGAGACACTGCTGTCTGTGTAGTTCCAGCAGCCACCCCTCTAGAGAGACACTGCTGTCTGTGTAGTTCCAGCAGCCACCCCTCTAGAGAGACACTGCTGTCTGTGTAGTTCCAGCAGCCAGCCACAGTATTGTTTTCACATTATTGCACATACACAGACAGCATAAGGCTGGTTCTGTCGCTCTGTATGTCTGTCTGTCTATATCACACACACACACACACACACACACACACACACACACACACACACACACACACACACACACACACACACACACACACACACACACACACACACACACACACACACACACACACAGATACACGCTGTTTGGAACTCTCTGTCTTCTCTCTACTTCCAACTCCAGCCACTCTCCTTCCCTGTCCTGGCAGGGGCGGCTTTGCTTACCAGCCCCCCGACTGGCAAGTCTGGACTGGTTGAGCAGAGAGACAGAGAGAGAGACCGACAGAGCAAGCGAGGGAGGTTTGGGACAGACAGAGCGAGGAAGAGAGGGAAAGCAGGGAAGGGAGGGAAAGAGAGGGGGGAGCACGTCCACATCAGGTTGATAAAGATTTGTGAGCGTGTGACAAGGGAGGACAGGGAGCGTTGGGAAAGTAGGGCGTTTGATCACACCTGACACACTCTAAACTCCCCTGGTCTGGGAGGACACTGCTAAGCTAGTGTGTGTGTGTGTGTGTGTGTGTGTGTGTGTGTGTGTGTGTGTGTGTGTGTGTGTGTGTGTGTGTGTGTGTGTGTGTGTGTGTGCGTGCGTGCGTGCGTGCGTGCGTGCGTGCGTGCGTACGTGCGTGCGTGCGTGCGTGCGTGTTAGCCTGTGAGTAATTCATGGCTCAACTGGAATAGACTGCCAGTCCATCGGGCACAGGGGAAACCACCGAGGCTCAGGTAAAGAAAAACAGTCGCACCGCCGGTTCGGGCCATGTCCACTGGTGATTTACCTGACTGGGTTAAAATGGGGATTGAAGACGTTGGTTGTATCGTCCTAGAGGAACACATCAGTCTTAAAATATGTGGTGCTTCTCTTTACAGGGTCATTGATACCACTTGATAGTAAGATGGCACCAGAGCAGAAGGCAGACGTTTTACGCGTCACCCAACCGATTGTGTTTTTTTGTTAGTTTACCTGCGTTGTTTGTAACTTCTTTTTTTACTATTTTTGTCCATAATGTTGCCGCTATCGTCTCTTATGACCGAAAATAACTTCTAGACATCAGGACTGCAATTACTCACCACGGACGAGTAGAATCCTTTTTCTTCTTTCACGACTCTAACGAGCCCGAGGTGGATATACAGCTCCCTCGGGAACAGGCCCCGAACCCAGTTATCTACGTGAAGAAGAGGCGAAGAAAGAGAGGCCGGAGGGCAGGCTGCCTTCTGAGGAGTCGGAAGCAATCAAATAAACCCCCACTCCCCTCAATTCTGCTAGCAAACATGCAATCTTTGGGCAATAAAATGGACGAGTTATTGGGAAGGTTAAACGACGACAATGTCAACATACAGCTAGCTGGTTATACGATGTACCAGCGGCGTCTGGTAAGACAAGGGGCGGCGGTCTATGTATTTTTGTAAACAACAGCTGGTGCACGATATCTAAGGAAGTCTCACGCTATTGCTCGCCTAAGGTAGAGTTTCTCATGATAAGCTGCAGACCACATTATCTACCGAGAGAGTTTTCATCTATATTCCTTGTAGCTGTTTACATACCACCACAGTAAGAGGCTGGCACTAAGGTAGCATTGAATGAGCTGTATTCCGCCATAAGCAAACAAGAAAACGCTCACCCAGAGGCGGTGCTCCTAGTAGCCAGGGAATTTAATGCAGGGAAACTTAAATCAGTTTTACCAGATTTCTATCAGCATGTTAAATGTGCAACCAGAGGGAAAATAACTCTGGACTACCTGTACTCCACACACAGATATGCATACGAAGCTCTCCCTCGCCCTCCATTTGGCAAATCTGACCATAATTCCATCCTCCTGATTCCTGCTTACAAACAAAAATGAAAGCAGGAACCACCAGTGACTAGATCAATAAAAAAAAGTGGTCAGATGAAGCAGATGCTAAACTACAGCACTGTTTTGCTGGAATATGTTCTGGGATTCCTCCAAAGACATTGAGGAGTACACCACATCTGTCATTGGCTTCATCAATAAGTGCATCGATGACATCATCCGACAGTGACCGTACGTACGTACATACCCCAACCAGAAGCCATGGATTACAGGCAGCATCCGTACTAATCCTTTGCACATGAATGCTCACTCATTCGGGAATAATTGCAATCAATGTATATATTTATGCTCAGTGTGTCGTCGTGATCTCTGTTGGAATCGTCTTTTTCTGTTGGAAAGTTCATCCGAGATTCTATTTGCGTCCCTGGAGTCTTTGGTAGAATGGATACTTCAGAGTAACATTCAGAAATGTTCTTATAGAATAGATATTCGGCGGTTGTCGGTATTCGCATTCAATGGTACATAATTCGTAGCTGCAGACTAGTAATTAATATCAAAGATTTGATTTTATTCTGTCGGTATTGATAATCTCAGAGTTTAATCACGTGGTATGGTTAATGATTCAGCAACCGAGGAATGCATGGTCTCTACTCAAACCTTAGCCCTCTCAGAGTTATGGTAATGTGGCTGTATTGTCTCTCATGAGGTCACAAACCTTAGACAAAATGGACCGGTCATAGCTGGATTCTCCACCGACTGTTTCCACATTCTCCAAAACATGGATATTGCTCATTTCTCAAGTTCTGTGATGTAGAAGAAGTTCCTTTGTTCTACTGTGAAACCCTCTCTGACTGTACTGCCTGGCCATGAGGAGTCTCCTCTAGGAATTTACGACTTGAGATAACAGAGCCTGGGTGAAGGGGGTAGAGAGAGGTGGTGAGAGGTGGTGAAAGAGAGAGAGTTGGTGCTTCCTATATCGAAATAGGGCCACGTCATGACACAGCTTACAGATGGTAGGCAATTAAGGTCACAGTTATGAAAACTTAGGACACTAAAAGGGCCTTTCTACTGACTCTGAAAAAAATCAAAAGAAAGATGCCCAGGGTCCCTGCTCATATGCGTGTACGTGCCTTAGGAATTCTGCAAGGAGGCATGAGGACTGCAGATGTGGCCAGGGCAATGCATTGCAATGTCCGTACTGTGAGACGCCTAAAACAGCACTACAGGGAGACAGGACGGACAGCTGATTGTCCTCGCAGTGGCAGACCACGTGTAACAACACCTGCACAGGATCGGTACATCCAAACATCATACCTGCGGGACAGGTACAGGATGGCAACAACAACTGCTCAAGTTACACCAGAAATGCACAATCCCTCCATCATAATATATAATAATAATATAATAATATATGCCATTTAGCAGACGCTTTTATCCAAAGCGACTTACAGTCATGTGTGCATACATTCTACGTATGGGTGGTCCCGGGAATCGAACCCACTACCCTGGCGTTACAAGCGCCATGCTCTACCAACTGTGCTACAGAAGGACCACATCAGTGATCAGACTGTCCGCAGAAGGCTGAGAGAGGCTGGACTGAGGGCTTATAGGCCTGTTGTAAGGCAGGTCCTCATCAGACATCACTGGCAACAATGTCGCCTATGGGCACAAACCCACCGTCGCTGGACCAGCCAGGACTGGCAAAAAGTGTTGTTCACTGATGAGTCACAATTTTGTCTCACCAGGGGTGATGGTCGGATTTGCGTTTATCGTCGAAGGAGTGAGCGTTACACTGAGGCCTGCACTCTGGAGCGGGATCGATTTGGAGGTGGAGGGTCCGTCATGGTCTGGGGCAGTGTGTCACAGCATCATCGGACTGAGCTTGTTGTCATTGCAGGCAATCTCAATGCTGTGTGTTACAGGGAAGACATCATCCTCCATCATGTGGTACCCTTCCTGCAGGCTCATCCTGACATGACCCTCCAGCGTGACAATGCCACCAGCCATATTGCTCGTTCTGTGTGTGATTTCCTGCAAGACATGAATGTCAGTCTTCTGCCATGGCCAGCGAAGAGCCCGGATCTCAATCCCATTGAGCACATCTGGGACCTGTTGGATCGGAGGGTGAGGGCTAGGGTCATTCCCCCTAGAGATGTTAGGGAAATGCAGGTGCCTTGGTGGAAGAGTGGGGTAACATCTCAAAGTAAGAACTGGCAAATCTGGTGCAGTACATGAGGAGGAGATGCACTACAGTACTTAATGCAGCTGGTGGCCACACCCGATACTGACTGTTACTTTTGATTTTGACCCCCCCCCCTTTGTTCAGAGACACATTATTCAATTTCTGTTAGTCACATGTCTGCGGAACTTGTTCAGTTTATGTCCCAATTGTTGAATCTTGTTATGTTCATACAAATATGTACAAGTTAAGTTTGCTGAAAATAAACCAAGTTGACAGTGCAAGGACATTTATTTTTTTGCTGAGTTTATGTGAGAATGCTATTCATTGACTACAGCTCAGCGTTCAACACCATAGTGCCCTCAAAGCTCATCAATAATCTAAGGACCCTGGGACTAAACACCTCCTTCTGCAACTGGATCCTGGACTTCCTGACGGGCCTCCCGCAGGTGGTAAGGGTAGGTAACAACACATTCGCCACTCTGATCCTCAACACAGGAGCCCCTCAGGGGTGCCTGCTCAGTCCCCTCCTGTACTCCCTGTTCACTCATGACTGCACTGCACCAGTTTCAACTGTTCTGCCTGTGGCTATGGAACTCTGACCTGTTCACCGGATGTGTTACCTTGTCCCGGACCTGCTGTTTTCGACTCTTTCTCTCTACCGCACCTGCTGTCTCTATCTCTGAATGATCGGCTATGAAAGGCCAACTGACATTTACTCCTGAGGTGCTGACTTTGATTATTATTATTTGACCCTGCTGGTCATCTATGAACGTTTGAACATCTTGGCCATGTACTGTTATAATCTCCACCCGGTACAGCCAGACTGGCCACCCCTCATAGTCTGGTTCCTCTCTAGGTTTCTTCCTTGGTTCCTGCTTTTCTAGGGAGTTTTTCCTAGCCACGTGCTTCTAATTCTGCATTGCTTGCTGTTTGGGGTTTTAGGCTGTGTTCTGTATAAGCACTTTGTGACATCGGCTGATGTAAAAAGGGCTTTATAAATACATTTCATTGATTGAATTTGATTGCCCACTCGACCACCCAGGTCACGTGACATCTGCCTTCCTTTGTTCGCTAACGTGTGTGTCCATCTGTCTGTCTATGTGTATATTTGTGTGCCTCTTTCAGTGTGTGCATGCCCAATTGTGCGTGTGTGTGTGTAGATGTCATATTTTGTGTGTGTGCGTACCCGTTGCCCAGAGCAGTAGCGCTACGCCTGGCCAAGGCAAACTGACAGTAGAGCAGACAGTAACCCTGGCCATGTCTGTCTGTCTGTCTGTCTGTCTGTCTGTCTGTCTGTCTGTCTGTCTGTCTGTCTGTCTGTCTGTCTGTCTGTCTGTCTGTCTGTCTGTCTGTCTGTCTGTCTGTCTGTCTGTCTGTCTGTCTGTGTGTCTGTGTCTGTGTGTGTGTCTGTCTGTCTGTCTGTCTGTCTGTCTGTTGTCTGTCGTGCGTGTGTGTGTGTGTGCGTGTGTGTGTGTGTGTGTTTGCGTGCGTGCGTGCGTGTGTAGGAGTGATGAGGGATGGCAGCAACAGGGAGGTTCTTGGCAGGGGACAGGGAGAATGTGCTTCCCTTCACAGGGCCCTGAGTGATTTGTGGCTGTGTGTGTGTGTCTAAGAGTGATGTGTCCGTGTCAGTGGGGCTAAGCTGCACTGCAGACCAGGCCAGGACAGCTGTATTGTATAACAACATACTCTAACCATCACAGTGTCTGTCTGTGCCATCCGATCACCTTTGTTGTTTTTTGTGTCACAGCTATGTGCAGCCAAACTGGCACTGACATTAACAATTAAAAACAGACGTGTGTTTTTCAGTCATTCATAAACACAGTGTTTCTCATACTGAAAAATATATAAATATAAATGGTCCATGAAATAAATGATCCCAGAAATGTTCCATACGCACAAAAAGCGTATTTCTCTAAAATGTGGTGCACTCATTTGTTTACATCTCTGTTATTGAGCATTTCTCCTTGGCTAAGATAATCAATCCACTTTACAGGTGTGGCATATCAAGATGTTGATTAAACAGCATGATCATTACACAGGTGCATCTTGTGCTGGGGACAATAAAAGGCCACTCTAAAATGTGCAGTTTTGTCACACAACACAATGCCACAGATGTCAAGGGAGCGTGCAATTGGCATGCTGACTGCATGAATAACCCCCAGAACTGTTGCAAGAGAATTGAATGTTAATTTCTCTACCATACACTGCATCGAACATTGTTTTAGAGAAGTTTACAGTACGTCCAACCAGCCTCACAACCACAGAGTGCCCCATGGTGGCAGTGGGGTTATGGTATGGGCAGGCATAAGCTAAGGACAAGAACACAACTGTATTTTATTGATGGCAATTTGAATGCATAAAATACCGTGATGAAATCATGAGGCTCATTGTGAGGCCCATTTTTAAAAAAAATTTGGGGGGGTACTTTTTACCCCTTTTTCTCCCTAATTTCGTGATATCCAACTGGTAGTTACAGTTTTGTCCCATCGCTGCAACTCCCACACAGACTGAGAATGCGCCTCCCGAACATGACCCCGCCAAGCCACACTTCTTCTTGACACACTGCTTGCTTAACCCGGAAGCCAGCCGCACCAATGTGTCATACTGCTGGCAACCGAAGTCGCAAGGAGTCGCTAGACCGCAATGGGACAAGGACATCCCGGCCGGCCAAACCCTCCCCTAAACCGGACGACGGGTTGTTGCATGTTGCATTTATATTTTTGTTCAGTATATTTACAGTAACAGTCAAAAGTTTGGACACACCTACTCATTCAATGGCTTTTCTTTATTTTTACTATTTTCTACATTGTAGAATAATAGTGAAGACATCAAAACTATGAAATAACACATATTGAATCATGTAGTAAGCAAAAAAGTGTTAAACAAAAAATATAGATTTTATATTCCACCTGTTAGAGCCGATGGGCAGTGTCTATGGTCAAGAGGAAAGGAAGCCACTACACCACCCTTTGCTATGATGACAGCAATGCACACTCTTGGCATTCTCTCAACCAGGTTCATGAGGTAGTCACCTGGAATGCATTTAAATTAACAGGTGTGCCTTGTTAAAAGTTTAAGTTGTGGAATTTCTTTCCTTCCAATGCGTTTGAGCCAATCAGTTGTGTTGTGACAAGGAAGTATCTGAGGTGTGTGTGTGTGTGTGTGTGTGTGTGTGTGTGTGTGTGTGTGTGTGTGTGTGTGTGTGTGTGTGTGTGTGTGTGTGTGTGTGTGTGTGTGTGTGTGTGTGTGTGGTAGTTTCAGGTAGTCATGTAGCTTTTGGCCCCCCAGTCGTCCACCGTCGTCGCGCTGTCAGTCGCTAGACAGAACATCTCAAAGCCGTGTCCGTTCCTGGAGAGAGGGACCGAGGCAGGGAGAGATGGAGGGAGGGAGGGAGATGAAAAAAGAAAGAGAGAACAATAAAGAGAGAGAAAAGGGAATGGAAGGAGGGAAGAGGAGGAGTGATGAGAGCTCAGTCACTCATCTATCTCTCCACACTCCCTCTCTCCTCTCTCTCTCTCTCTCTCACACACACACACACACACTCACACACACACACACACACACACACACACACACACACACACACACACACACACACACACACACACACACACACACACACACACACACACACACACA
The DNA here is from genome assembly GCF_023373465.1 of Oncorhynchus keta. Classification (NCBI taxonomy): domain Eukaryota; kingdom Metazoa; phylum Chordata; class Actinopteri; order Salmoniformes; family Salmonidae; genus Oncorhynchus; species Oncorhynchus keta. The sequence goes on from NC_068439.1 coordinate 20,974,573, forward strand.
CACACACACACACAGTGATTATGCACTGGCTAATTATTCAACCTCTAAATGCTTTCAGTTTGCGGAAAAACAACGCGATGTTAGGGATGCACGATATATCGGAGAGCATATCAGAATTGGTCGATATTAGCTAAAAATGGCAAGACAACTCAAAGGTGAAATCCATTAATGCCAATATAATGGAATTCGTTGCCCTTGACCATCAACCGTTCTCTGTCGTGAATGACTGGTCAAGCACCAGTACACACTACCAAGTAGGCGCTATTTTTTAGATGTTGCCCTATCGGAGTTACACAGTATTGTTGAAGCACATCCATGAGTTACTTGCTATGGGCGTCACTGCTATTAGCTTCACGACTGACATTTGGACCAGCGATGTCAGCCCCATGAGCATGCTGAGTCTGACAGCACAGTGCGTCGACAAAGATTTCGTACTGAGGAAAGCCGTATTGCATGCTCAAGAATGTGCTGGTTCTCATACTGCTGCTGCCATTTCAATGGCATTTGAGAACATGTTTGAAACGTGGAAACATAAACACACTCCTAGTGCCATTCGAACAATTGACTGCAGAAATAAGCTCATCAACTGCGTCTGCAGCAGACGTGATACCCTCTGTCATGGCATTGAACGCCTGCTCAACAAAACTGCCGACACAGACCATGGGTTTAAAACTTACAAAAGTACTGGAGGCTGTGAACAAGTGATTCGGTGGTATTCTCTCTGAGCCTCTTTACTGTGTCACCACCATGCTCGATGCTAGGTACAATAACCGCTACTTCGATGCAGACAAGAAACAGGGTTTAGGTGAAATGTTACAGAGACAGCTGGACAAGATGGAAACGGACACAGTGACAGTGCGCACCGGGGAAGAGAGGCCACAGACAGACAGGGCTGAAAGACTTCTTGACATGTATGATGAAATCCTGGTTGAGAACGACTGAACAAATGAACAACGAAACAGCACAGCAAGTAAGTGAAAGAAATGTGATTATGCTTTACTGGTAATGGGGACATACGTAAATGCCAACTAAATAACTTGTTGGTCAGTGTGGTGTGTGTGTAAACTTTATTTAACTAGGCAAGTCAGTCAAGAACAAATTCTTATTTTCAATGATGGCCTACCCTAGCCAAACCCGGATGACACTGGGCCAATTGTGCACCGGGACTCCCAATCACGGCCAGATGTGATACAGCCTGGAATCGAACCAGGGACTGTAGTGACACCTCTTGCACTGAGATCCAGTATCTTAGACCGCTGCATCCCTGTGTGTGTGTGTTAACTATTTAACTGTACTAGAATGCTTAACAGGCCACTAAAATTGTTTATATCGGTTATCGGTATCTGGTTTTTGGGCAAGGAAAATATTGAATATCGGTATCGGACAAAAATGCAATATCGGTGCATCCTTACTTCATGTTTTAAAAGTCAGCAAACACCTAACCATAGATCATCAGCCTGGTGGGAGAAACATATCTTCCTCTCAATCTATCAAACCCAAACATTTCATATACAGAAATGTACTCAAAATAGATACGCCACCAGTCAATCATTGTACCGCAAAAATAATAAGGCACTTATCTATTTTTATGTTGCTATTATGTGTCCAATTATACAATGCATTCCTTGCCAAATGGGAGTAAGAAAAGTGCTATTCAAAAACACAATGGTTGTATGATGGCATGTTAATGCAGGATTGACTGGTAAATGGAATTAACATTAGCCACAAATGGAAGGGATATATTATGCTGGGGAGAGAAGAGGCTCATGGGGCATGGTGAGGAGGGGGGTCTGCATTTTGGATGACTGGCTGGATGGCTGTTTCTGAAGGGGGTTAAGAAACAACATTTTCAGACACAATCCTCACAGGCATTTTTTAATAAAAATTCTATAAATATGGGAAACTAGTCAAAACGTTATCGCTCACAAAAGATTGAAATCACACATACCTCGTATGCATTCCAATACAGTAGGAAACAGTGCTAAAACAATTTTTCTGTCAAGCCCCATCTGATTCTGTAGTTGATAAAGCGGATGCAAAAGTTGTACTCGCTGACATTGGCTGCCTTTACACAAGCAGCCCAATTCTGGTCTTTTGGCAAAAGAGTTCATCTGATTGGTCAAAAGACCAATTAGTGGAAAAATATCAGAATTAGGCTGCCTGTGAAAACGCAGCCATTGAAACAGAAAACGAGTGTCAAATAAAAATACTTTTTGTCACATGCGCCGAATACAACTGGTGTAAACTTTAGAGTGAAAAACTTACGATCACTTTCCCAGCAATGTAACTACAAAGTAGGAAAATAAACATATAGATTTTATTTATTTTTAATTTTTAATTTCACCTTTATTTAACCAGGTAGGCTAGTTGAGAACAAGTTCTCATTTGCAACTGCGACCTGGCCAAGATAAAGCATAGCAGTGTGAACAGACAACACAGAGTTACACATGGAGTAAACAATTAACAAGTCAATAACACAGTAGAAAAAAAGGGGAGTCTATATACATTGTGTGCAAAAGGCATGAGGAGGTTGGCGAATAGTTACAATTTTGCAGATTAACACTGGAGTGATAAATTATCAGATGGTCATGTACAGGTAGAGATATTGGTGTGCAAAAGAGCAGAAAAGTAAATAAATAAAAACAGTATGGGGATGAGGTAGGTAAAAATGGGTGGGCATTTTTACCGATAGACTATGTACAGCTGCAACGATCGGTTAGCTGCTCAGATAGCAGATGTTTGAAGTTGGTGAGGGGGATAAAAGTCTCCAACTTCAGCGATTTATGCAATTCGTTCCAGTCACAGGCAGCAGAGAACTGGAACGAAAGGCGGCCAAATGAGGTGATGGCTTTAGGGATGATCAGTGAGATACACCTGCTGGAGCGCGTGCTACGGATGGGTGTTGCCATCGTGACCAGTGAACTGAGATAAGGCTGAGCTTTACCTAGCATGGACTTGTAGATGACCTGGAGCCAGTGGGTCTGGCGACGAATATGTAGCGAGGGCCAGCCGACTAGAGCATACAAGTCGCAGTGGTGGGTGGTATAATGTGCTTTAGTGACAAAACGGATGGCACTGTGATAAACTGCATCCAGTTTGCTGAGTACAGTGTTGGAAGCAATTTTGTAGATGACATCGCCGAAGTCGAGGATCGGAAGAATAGTCAGTTTTACTAGGGTAAGTTTGGCATTCAACACCATAGTACCCTCCAAGCTCGTCATCAAGCTCGAGACCCTGGGTCTCGACCCCGCCCTGTGCAACTGGGTACTGGACTTCCTGACGGGCCACCCCCAGGTGGTGAGGGTAGGCAACAACATCTCCACCCCACTGATCCTCAACACTGGGGCCAAACAAGGGTGCGTTCTGAGCCCTCTCCTGTACTCCCTGTTCACCCACGACTGCGAGGCCACGCACGCCTCCAACTCAATCATCAAGTTTGCGGACGACACAACAGTGGTAGGCTTGATTACCAACAACGGCGAGACGGCCTACTCAACATCAACAAAACTAAGGAGATGATTGTGGACTTCAGGAAACAGCAGAGGGAACACCCCCCTATCCACATCGATGGAACAGTAGTGGAGAGGGTAGCAAGTTTTAAGTTCCTCGGCATACACATCACAGACAAACTGAATTGGTCCACTCACACAGACAGCATCGTGAAGAAGGCGCAGCAGCGCCTCTTCAACCTCAGGAGGCTGAAGAAATTCGGCTTGTCACCAAAAGCACTCACAAACTTCTACAGATGCACAATCGAGAGCATCCTGACGGGCTGTATCATCGCCTGGTACGGCAACTGCTCCGCCCACAACCGTAAGGCTCTCCAGAGGGTAGTGAGGTCTGCACAACGCATCACCGGGGGCAAACTACCTGCCCTCCAGGACACCTACACCACCCGATGTTACAGGAAGGCCATAAAGATCATCAAGGACAACAACCACCAGAGCCACTGCCTGTTCACCCCGCTATCATCCAGAAGGCGAGGTCAGTACAGGTGCATCAAAGCTGGGACCGAGAGACTGAAAAACAGCTTCTATCTCAAGGCCATCAGATTGTTAAACAGCCACCACTAACATTGAGTGGCTGCTGCCAACACACTGACACTGACACTGACTCAACTCCAGCCACTTTAATCATGGGAATTGATGGGAAATTATGTAAAATATATCACTAGCCACTTTAAACAATGCTACCTTATATAATGTTACATACCCTACATTATTCATCTCATATGCATACGCATATACTGTACTCTATATCATCTACTGCATCCTTATGTAATACATGTATCACAAGCCACTTTAACTATGCCAATTTGTTTACATACTCATCTCATATGTATATACTGTACTCGATACCATCTACTGTATCTTGCCTATGCTGCTCTGTACCATCACTCATTCATATATCTTTATGTACATATTCTTTATCCCCTTACACTGTGTATAAGACAGTAGTTTCGGAATTGTTAGTTAGATTACTTGTTGGTTATTACTGCATTGTCGGAACTAGAAGCACAAGCATTTCGCTACACTCGCATTAACATCTGCTAACCATGTGTATGTGACGAATAAAATTTGATTTGATTTGATTTGGTGGCGTGAGTGAAGGAGGCTTTGTTGCGGAATAGAAAGCCGACTCTTGATTTGATTTTCGATTGGAGATGTTTGATATGAGTCTGGAAGGAGAATTTACAGTCTAGCCAGACACCTAGGTACTTATAGATGTCAACATATTCAAGGTCGGAACCATCCAGGGTGGTGATGCTGGTCAGGCGTACGGGTGCAGGCAGCGAACGGTTGAAAAGCATGCATTTGGTTTTACTAGTGTTTAAGAGCAGTTGGAGGCCACGGAAGGAGTGTTGTATGGCATTAAAGCTCGTTTGGAGGTTAGATAGCACAGTGTCCAAGGACGGGCCGGAAGTATATAGAATGGTGTCGTCTGCGTAGAGGTGGATCAGGGAATCGCCCGCAGCAGGAGCAACATCATTGATATATACAGAGAAAAGAGTCGGCCCGAGAATTGAACCCTGTGGCACCCACATAGAGACTGTCAGAGGACCGGACAGCATGCCCTCCGATTTGACACCCTGAACTCTGTCTGCAAAGTAATTGGTGAACCAGGCAAGGCAGTCATCCGAAAATCAGAGGCTACTGAGTCTGCCGATAAGAATATGGTGATTGACAGAGTCGAAAGCCTTGGCAAGGTTGATGAAGACGGCTGCTCAGTACTGTCTTTTATCGATGGCGGTTATGATATCGTTTAGTACCTTGAGCGTGGTTGAGGTGCACCCGTGACCGGCTCGGAAACCAGATTGCACAGCGGAGAAGGTACGGTGGAATTCGAGATGGTCAGTGACCTGTTTGTTGACTTGGCTTTCGAAGACCTTAGATAGGCAGGGCAGGATGGATATAGGTCTGTAACAGTTTGGGTCCAGGGTGTCTCCCCCTTTGAAGAGGGGGATGACTGCGGCAGCTTTCCAATCCTTGGGGATCTCAGACGATATGAAAGAGAGGTTGAACAGGCTGGTAATAGGGGTTGCGACAATGGCGGCAGATAGTTTCGGAAATAGAGGGTCCAGATTGTCAAGCCCAGCTGATTTGTACGGGTCCAGGTTTTGCAGCTCTTTCAGAACATCTGCTATCTGGATTTGGGTAAAGGAGAACCTGGAGAGGCTTGGGCGAGTAGCTGCGGGGGGAGCTGTTGGCCGAGGTTGGAGTAGCCAGGCGGAAGGCATGGCCAGCCGTTGAGAAATGCTTGTTGAAGTTTTCGATAATCATGGGTTTATCGGTGGTGACCATGTTACCTAGCCTCAGTGCAGTGGGCAGCTGGGAGGAGGTGCTCTTGTTCTCCATGGACTTCACAGTGTCCCAGAACATTTTGGAGTTGGAGCTACAGGATGCAAACTTCTGCCTGAAGAAGCTGGCCTTAGCTTTCCTGACTGACTGCGTGTATTGGTTCCTGACTTCCCTGAACAGTTGCATATCGCGGGGACTATTCGATGCTATTGCAGTCCACCACAGGATGTTTTTGTGCTGGTCGAGGGCAGTCAGGTCTGGAGTGAACCAAGGGCTATATCTGTTCTTAGTTCTGCATTTTTTGAACGGAGCATGCTTATCTAAAATGGTGAGGAAGTTACTTTTAAAGAATGACCAGGCATCCTCAACTGACGGGATGAGGTCAATGTCCTTCCAGGATACCCGGGCCAGGTCGATTAGAAAGGCCTGCTCACAGAAGTGTTTTAGGGAGCGTTTGACAGTGATGAGGGGTGGTCGTTTGGCCAGTTGGTCAGGATGACGTCTATGAGGGTGCCCTTGTTTACAGATTTAGGGTTGTACCTGGTGGGTTCCTTGATGATTTGTGTGAGATTGAGGGCATCTAGCTTAGATTGTAGGACTGTTAAGCATATCCTAGTTTAGGTCATCTAACAGAACAAACTCTGAAGCTAGATGGGGGGCGATCAATTCACAAATGGTGTCCAAGGCACAGCTGGGAGCTGAAGGGGTCCTTCTGTAGCTCAGTTGGTAGAGCATGGCGCTTGTAACGCCAGGGTAGTGGGTTCGATTCCCGGGACCACCCATACGTAGAATGTATGCACACATGACTGTAAGTCGCTTTGGATAAAAGCGTCTGCTAAATGGCATATATTATTATTTATTATTATATATTAAGGGGGTCGGTAGCAGGCGGCAACAGTGAGAGACTTATTTCTGGAGAGAGTAATTTTTAAAATTAGTAGTTCGAGTGTCAAATAAAATGAAAAGAAAGAAAATAGTAACACAATAAAATAATGAGGTTTATTGTGTGTGCACGCATGCCTGTGTATGAGGATGGAAAGGAAAGGACTCGTTGGAAGGATCATGAGACACTTACAGTTTTTCATATTGTATTTTGGACCAGGTGGTCCTCTGGAGGGAGCTCTGTGGATACCGAGCACACACACACACACACACACACACACACACACACACACACACACACACACACACACACACACACACACACACACACAAAATAACAAAGAAAGTCAATTTCACAATCCTTACATAACTACTCAATATATTCAACATTCGCTTGTTTTAAAATTCAAATAAATGGGACCCATTTTCCGATTGACTAAATGAAGATTGTATCTAATTGGCTGGCTGTTGTGATTTTCTTGTTTAACAACCCCCCTAATATTAAGCAGGGAGGGAGAGAGGGAGTTAAAAGAAAAAGGGAATTAAAGACAAGAGAGACACACTGGAGACACGAAACAGAACGAAGAACAGAATTGACCGCCTCAAGACAATGTTCTCTCATTTTCTTCACAGTGCTCATCGTTAGCATTTAGCTCCAATATGTAATCCTCAACTTGTGATTTCTGAAAAGCTATTTTGAACAAGGCTTTATCTCAGAATTTTCAACGTCTGTTAGCTTTGAGGGGTGCTGCAAAATGAGAATCAAATGTATCACCGCTCTCAGTCTCAACCCATAGCAGGATAACTTCACCATCTACTCTTCAGACACAGTGTGTCCCAAATGACACCCTATTCCCTTTATAGTCCGACAGGCCCTGGTCAAAAATAGTGCACTATTTTGGGAATAGGTTGCCATTTGGGACGCATCGACTTACGCAACCCATCCTCTCCTTCATTACACATGAAATTTAAATCCTCGTTCCCCCTCTTTTTGAATTTGTCCCAGGCTTCCCGTGTCTCCCTAATTGTTCCCTCCCTTTACCCCCTCTAGTAGTGAATCAGAGACATGGCATTATTCTGTTAACTCATTATACTGTTAACAACTCTGTGTCTGCGTCATTTCACTCTCCCCATAGCCCTCTACAAACACACACACACACACACACACACACACACACACACACACACACACACACACACACACACACACACACACACACACACACACACACACACACACACACACACACACACACACACACACACACACACACACACACACACACACACACACACACACAAAAGTAGCCCTGTAGCCTAGTCATCAATATTATAACTTTGCTCTGTACAGAAACACACACACGTGCACACATACACATACAGCTCAGTAGCCTAGTCATCAATATCGTAACTCTGTAATCATCTACAGTGCCTTCAGAAAGTACTAATACCCCTTCACTTATTCAATTGTTTTTGCGTCACAGCCTGAATTCAAAATGGATAACATTTATTTGTTTTCTCACCCATCTACACACAAAGTGAAAACATGTTTAGAAATGCACATTGATTGAAAATTAAATACAGAAAAATGTAATTGACATAGGTATTCACACCCAAGATAATACTTTGTAGAAGCACCTACTTTGAGTCGTCTTGGGTATGTCTGCATCAGCTTTGCACATCTGGGTTTGGGGATTTTCTCCCATTCTTCCTTGCAGATTTTCTCAAGCTGTTAAGTTAAATGGGTAGCGGCGGTGAACAGCAATCTTCAAGTCTTTAAACAGATTTCTAAATGGGATTCAATTCTGGGCTTTGGCTGGGCCACTCAATGACTTTCACATTCCTGTTCTGAAGCTATTCCAGCACTGCTTTGGTTGTATGCTTGGGATTATTGTCCTGTTGGAACATAAATCTTCGCCCCAGTATAAGGTCATTTCCACTCTGAAGCAGGTTCTCTTCAAGGATTTGCCTGGATTAGGCACCATTCAGTGGTCTCTCTATCCTTACCATTCTCCCAGTTCCTGCCACTGAAAAGCATCCCCATAGCATGATGCTGCCACCACCTTGCGTCACGGTAGGGATGGTGTTAGAAGGGTGATGAGATGTGCCTGGTTTTCTCCAGACATAGTGCTTTGCTTTCAGGCCAAAGAGTTCAATATACATGTCACGCCATGACCGTAGAGATCCTTTTATTCTCTATGTTTGTTTGGTCAGGGTGTGACTCCGATGGGAAAGTCTATGCTTTCTGGTTCTTTGTTTTTGGCAAGGTATGATTCTCAATTAGGGACAGCTGTCTATTGTTGTCTCTGATTGGGAATCATACTTAGGCAGCCTTTTTTCCTTTTCTCATTTGTGGGTTGTTGTCTTCGTTTAATGCATGTATAGCCTTACGGTGCTTCACGTTCGTTTTTGTTGTTCATTGTTTTGTTGGCGACATTTAAAAATAAAGAGAAATGTACACCCACCACGCTGCACCTTGGTCCGGTCATTTTCAAGACGACGTTCGAGACAGAACAGCCCACCACAAACGGACCAAGCGGCGTGACCGGGAGGAACAGACAGAGTGGACATGGGAAGACATTCTGGAAGGAAAGGGATCCTGGACGTGGGAGGAGATCCTGGCTGGAAAGGATTGCCTGCCGTGGAAGCAGGTGGAAGCAGCGAGGAAGGCGGAGGCAGCTAGTAAAGGGGCCCAGCGTTACACAGGGCAAGGAAGACCGGGAGGCCATTCCCAAAACAAATGTTGGCGGAGCTAACTCCCCGTGCTCACGATAGGGAGCGTGGTACTGGTCAGGTACTGTGTTACGCGGTGAAGCGCACGGTGTCTCCAGTGCGCGTTCACAGCCCGGTGCGCTATATTCCAGCTCCTCGCATTGGCCGGGCTAGAGTGGGCATCCAGCCAGGACGGATGGTGCCGGCTCAGCGCTCCTGGCCTCCTGTGCGTCTCTTCGGCCCAGGATATCCCAGGATAGCCTGCGACGAGGGTCCCCAGTCCAGGGCCTGCGACGAGGGTCCCCAGTCCAGGGCCTGCAACGAGGGTCCCCAGTCCAGGGCCTGTGACGAGGGTCCCCAATCCAGGGCCTGCGACGAGAGTCCCCAGTCCAGGGCCTGCAACGAGGGTCCCCAGTCAATAAATTTTCAAACATTTTCAAATGTTTTCACTTTGACATTATGGGGTATTGTGTGTAGATGGGTGAGAAAAATAAATATGTTTAATACATTTTGAATCCAGGCTGTAACACCACCAAATGTGGAATAAGTCAAGTCGTATGAATACTTTACGAAGAAACTGTAAGCCTTTATTCTAACTATGATCTCAGACTTGAAATAAGGAGCTTTTTACAATCACAGTGAATGACAACGCCTGACACCGATTGCCTAGAGCAAAGGTACCCTAAGCTTCCCCGACTCGCTCTCCCTTCATCCCTCTCTCACCATCCTTCCCTCTACACACTACTACTCTCTCTCTGCCTTTCTCTTTTTCTCCCCCTCCCTCATCACAACATCCTTCCCTTCCTCATATCTCCAGTAATAACATTTGTCTCCAGCTTCTCGGATTCATCCCCCTCTTCTAACACGCAGGCATGGGGAGCAGAGCAGAGCAGCGGCGTCTACTAACTAGTTGTCATGAAGGCTGGATATCATTGTCCCTTACAGGAATGAATAGAGACAGGGAGGGGGAGAAGCAGAGAGAGCGAGAGAAAGAGAGAGACTCAGGGCTGCACTGGGGGAGTGTATAGGGAAGGGAAACATATCCCTTCCGAATAAACAAAAAAAATGGTTTATGTAAGTCTGATGTTTTGTGGGAGTAAAGCCTTAGACATAATACATTTTCAGTATGCAATACTATTAACAGTGAGAGGGTGGACATAGGACTCTTGGCATTGGTCAGAAACCCTGTTGAACCCGGTTCCCTCCACTTTATTGGTCTTGGGAGCAAGATCACTAGTCAATAAAAAAGGAGAAACTATCAGAATCATTCAGATGTATCGAGACATTGACTGTTACATGCAGAAAGACCAAGTTAAGGATATACATAGGCTGCACTTACACAGGCAGCCCATTGTGATATTTTTTTCCATTAATTGGTCAGAGCTGATCTCATTGGTCGTAAGAGGAGTGCCAGAGATGTTGCCGAAGTTCTCCATAAAGTTATGGGGGGGTACGGAACACCAGCAGGACCTTCTCGTCGGCCCGGAGACGTACTGGAAAACGCCACACCAGAAACTGCATGTCATAGCTGTTGATCTGGGGGTGAGAGATCTGGTGTCAGGTAGGCTGTAGGTAAGATACAGAGGACAGGGGGGGGTGGGAGATACTGCAGAGATACTGAGGTATAGGATTATAGTGAGAGATCTGGTGCCAGGGGGGTTAGGGGTAGTAAAGAGATACTGAGGTATAGTATTATAGTGAGAGATCTGGTGCCAGGTGGGCTGGAGGACGACAGGGGGATTAGAGGTAGTAAAGAGATACTGAGGTATAGTATTATAGTGAGAGATCTGGTGCCAGGTGGGCTGGGGGAGGACAGGGGGTTAGGGGTAGTAAAGACATACTGAGGTATAGTATTATAGTGAGAGATCTGGTGCCAGGTGGGCTGGGGGAGGACAGGGGGGTTAGAGGTAGTAAAGAGATACTGAGGTATAGTATTATAGTGAGAGATCTGGTGCCAGGGGGGTTAGGGGTAGTAAAGAGATACTGAGGTATAGTATTATAGTGAGAGATCTGGTGCCAGGTGGGCTGGGGGAGGACAGGGGGGTTAGAGGTAGTAAAGACATACTGAGGTATAGTATTATAGTGAGAGATCTGGTGCCAGGTGGGCTGGGGGAGGACAGGGGATTAAGGGGTAGTAAAGAGATACTGAGGTATAGTAATATAGTGAGAGATCTGGTGCCAGGTGGGCTGGGGGAGGACAGGGGGGTTAGAGGTAGTAAAGACATACTGAGGTATAGTATTATAGTGAGAGATCTGGTGCCAGGTGGCCTGGGGGAGGACAGGGGAGTTAGGGGTAGTAAAGACATACTGAGGTATAGTATTATAGTGAGAGATCTGGTGCCAGGTGGGCTGGGGAGGACAGGGGATTAAGGGGTAGTAAAGAGATACTGAGGTATAGTATTATAGTGAGAGATCTGGTGCCAGGTGGGCTGGGGGAGGACAGGGGGTTAGAGGTAGTAAAGAGATACTGAGGTATAGTATTATAGTGAGAGATCTGGTGCCAGGTGGGCTGGGGGAGGACAGGGGGTTAGAGGTAGTAAAGACATACTGAGGTATAGTATTATAGTGAGAGATCTGGTGCCAGGTGGGCTGGGGGAGGACAGGGGTTAGAGGTAGTAAAGACATACTGAGGTATAGTATTATAGTGAGAGATCTGGTGCCAGGTGGGCTGGGGAGGACAGGGGGTTAGAGGTAGTAAAGACATACTGAGGTATAGTATTATAGTGAGAGATATGGTGCCAGGTGGGCTGGGGGAGGACAGGGGGTTAGAGGTAGTAAAGACATACTGAGGTATAGTATTATAGTAAGAGATCTGGTGCCAGGTGGGCTGGGGGAGGACAGGGGAGTTAGAGGTAGTAAAGACATACTGAGGTATAGTATTATAGTGAGAGATCTGGTGCCAGGTGGGCTGGGGGAGGACAGGGGGGTTAGAGGTAGTAAAGACATACTGAGGTATAGTATTATAGTGAGAGATCTGGTGCCAGGTGGCCTGGGGGAGGACAGGGGAGTTAGGGGTAGTAAAGACATACTGAGGTATAGTATTATAGTGAGAGATCTGGTGCCAGGTGGCCTGGGGGAGGACAGGGGAGTTAGGGTAGTAAAGACATACTGAGGTATAGTATTATAGTGAGAGATCTGGTGCCAGGTGGCCTGGGGGAGGACAGGGGAGTTAGAGGTAGTAAAGACATACTGAGGTATAGTATTATAGTGAGAGATCTGGTGCCAGGTGGCCTGGGGGAGGACAGGGGAGTTAGGGGTAGTAAAGACATACTGAGGTATAGTATTATAGTGAGAGATCTGGTGCCAGGTGGCCTGGGGGAGGACAGGGGAGTTAGGGGTAGTAAAGACATACTGAGGTATAGTATTATAGTGAGAGATCTGGTGCCAGGTGGCCTGGGGGAGGACAGGGGAGTTAGGGGTAGTAAAGACATACTGAGGTATAGTATTATAGTGAGAGATCTGGTGCCAGGTGGCCTGGGGGAGGACAGGGGAGTTAGAGGTAGTAAAGAGATACTGAGGTATAGTATTATAGTGAGAGATCTGGTGCCAGGTGGCCTGGGGGAGGACAGGGGAGTTAGAGGTAGTAAAGAGATACTGAGGTATAGTATTATAGTGAGAGATCTGGTGCCAGGTGGCCTGGGGGAGGACAGGGGGGTTAGGGGTAGTAAAGAGATACTGAGGTATAGTATTATAGTGAGAGATCTGGTGCCAGGTGGCCTGGGGGAGGACAGGGGAGTTAGAGGTAGTAAAGACATACTGAGGTATAGTATTATAGTGAGAGATCTGGTGCCAGGTGGCCTGGGGGAGGACAGGGGAGTTAGAGGTAGTAAAGACATACTGAGGTATAGTATTATAGTGAGAGATCTGGTGCCAGGTGGCCTGGGGGAGGACAGGGGAGTTAGAGGTAGTAAAGACATACTGAGGTATAGTATTATAGTGAGAGATCTGGTGCCAGGTGGCCTGGGGGAGGACAGGGGAGTTAGGGGTAGTAAAGACATACTGAGGTATAGTATTATAGTGAGAGATCTGGTGCCAGGTGGGCTGGGGGAGGACAGGGGGTTAGGGTAGTAAAGACATACTGAGGTATAGTATTATAGTGAGAGATCTGGTGCCAGGTGGCCTGGGGGAGGACAGGGGAGTTAGGGGTAGTAAAGACATACTGAGGTATAGTATTATAGTGAGAGATCTGGTGCCAGGTGGCCTGGGGGAGGACAGGGGAGTTAGGGGTAGTAAAGACATACTGAGGTATAGTATTATAGTGAGAGATCTGGTGCCAGGTGGCCTGGGGGAGGACAGGGGAGTTAGGGGTAGTAAAGGAACTGTTAGAAGAGGTCTCCTGTGGCTGCATCTCTAATGGCATCCCTATTCCCTATAGTGTAATACCAGGGCCAATTGTCCAGAACCCACAGTTAGGAAATGTGGCGGTAACAAATGCATGCGCATAACTTCGACAGAAGTATCCATCTTCAGATAAATATTGATTTTTTTTCTCAGTTTTATGTAGTTCTAGGGAATTTTTCCCCCAACAATAGGTATTATTCAAAGTAGTACTGATCTAAAATGCACTTTTCCCTGAATACGCCAGACAGTCAAAAGTATAAACTTAAACAACAAATTTTCCCTTCTTAACAAGGTTTTCCTTTCACAAACGCAAAACAGGCAGGATGATATCAAACCAGGAGGATGATATCTGGCCATTTCCAAGAGGAATAAACACTTTGAAAAATGAAAGTACTTTGAGTTTTAGGACCATGGTATGTAGCCAGTAGTTTGGTTAAAGGCCTCAACTTACAAGTGTTCATGCAGTAGTAAACAAAATAAAAAATGTTCCTGTGGTCAAGTAGAATTGCAGTATGGTTTTATTAGTAGGGCACGGTAGGGGCATCAACATGGGCAGGTTAGCGCTTTTCATCATGCATCTTGTTCTGGAGGCAACTCTGCAGATTGGTCACTAGCTGGCATAACCACAGTCATAAAATCTGATTTAAATCTAACCTTAACCTAAACATTATCCACACTGCAAACCCTAATGCCTAACCCGAACCTTAAATTACGACCAAAAAGCTTGCCAATTTTGGCTCTGCAGTTGACCTATTTAAGGGGAAATCTTTCAGATCTGCCTTCAGGACAAGACGAATGACACTAAAGTCCACTTGCTCAATGTGATGTCTATAGGTACTTATGCATACGCCTCTATTTTCTGTCTACAGTGCATCTGTGGGTCTGCCTATAGGAGTGAAAGGGGTCTATAGGTTACATCAGGGCTCTCCAACTCTGTTCCTGGAAAGCCTCTCCAACCCTGATCTAGCGCACCTAATTCAAAAAGGCTTCTCAACAGTTTTTAACCCCAAGCCATAATACTCCTGAACAGGTAATCAAATGGCTACCAGGACTATTTGCACTGTGTCTTTCCTCTTCCAGGGTGTTAATAACCTGGTGGTCTGGTCTGAACCCACACTGAGGATGAAGTGACCCGATATCACCACCCCTGGACTCCACTCCACCTGGGACCGCACACAGACATAACCTTGTCGTACAGCTACTGAACCGGATCCCTTCTTCCCACTATCCTGCTGACCCAACCAGACTGTGCTGTAGTGTTGTCACATTTTCTTTGGGGAAAGAAAAAAAACACTAACCAAAATTCAATCTAGGGTCCTTTAAACCTATTTTTGTAAAATATTGTGTGCTATATGGCTTGCAAAATAAACAAATGTAACTCTGGGTGACAATTTAAGGCTGTTTCTTTCCAACATTAGGACTGTTTTTCAGTCCGCTTCACATTTTGTTTCCTTTCCTTCCTTACTCCCTAGTAACGCCATGCCGGTGTCATGACAACCCTACTGTGCTGACCCAGATATTTTCCTTTCACATTGAACCAGGCCAGTACATCCCCGCTCAGTTCACTAGTGTAAAACAACAAGGGGAACAGAGTAGTCAGCCACTCAGTTAGGTCTGGTTCTGGGGGTAACAGAGTAGTCTGTCACTCAGTTAGGTCTGGTTCCCAGGGTAACAGAGTAGTCTGTCACTCAGAGCCAGGTCTAGTTCTGGGGGTAACAGAGTAGTCTGTCACTCAGTTAGGTCTGGTTCCCAGGGTAACAGAGTAGTCTGTCACTCAGAGCCAGGTCTAGTTCTCAGGGTAACAGAGTAGTCAGCCACTCAGTCAGGTCTGGTTCCCAGGGTAACAGAGTAGTCAGCCACTCAGTCAGGTCTGGTTCCCAGGGTAACAGAGTAGTCTGCCACTCAGTCAGGTCTGGTTCCCAGGGTAACAGAGTAGTCTGTCACTCAGAGCCAGGTCTAGTTCTCAGGGTAACAGAGTAGTCAGCCACTCAGTCAGGTCTGGTTCCCAGGGTAACAGAGTAGTCTGTCACTCAGTTAGGTCTGGTTCCCAGGGTAACAGAGTAGTCTGTCACTCAGAGCCAGGTCTAGTTCTCAGGGTAACAGAGTAGTCAGCCACTCAGTCAGGTCTGGTTCCCATGGTAACAGAGTAGTCAGCCACTCAGTCAGGTCTGGTTCCCAGGGTAACAGAGTAGTCAGCCACTCAGTCAGGTCTGGTTCCCAGGGTAACAGAGTAGTCAGCCACTCAGTTAGGTCTGGTTCCCAGGGTAACAGAGTAGTCTGTCACTCAGAGCCAGGTCTAGTTCTCAGGGTAACAGAGTAGTCAGCCACTCAGAGTCAGGTCTAGTTCTCAGGGTAACAGAGTAGTCAGCCACTCAGTTAGGTCTGGTTCCCAGGGTAACAGAGTAGTCTGTCACTCAGAGCCAGGTCTAGTTCTGGGGGTAACAGAGTAGTCAGCCACTCAGAGTCAGGTCTAGTTCTCAGGGTAACAGAGTAGTCAGCCACACAGAGTCAGGTCTAGTTCTCAGGGTAAGAGAGTAGTCAGCCACTCAGAGTCAGGTCTAGTTCTCAGGGTAACAGAGTAGTCAGCCACTCAGTTAGGTCTGGTTCCCAGGGTAACAGAGTAGTCTGTCACTCAGAGTCAGGTCTAGTTCCGGGGGTAACAGAGTAGTCAGCCACTCAGAGTCAGGTCTAGTTCTCAGGGTAACAGAGTAGTCAGCCACACAGAGTCAGGTCTAGTTCTCAGGGTAACAGAGTAGTCAGCCACTCAGAGTCAGGTCTAGTTCTCAGGGTAACAGAGTAGTCAGCCACACAGAGTCAGGTCTAGTTCCCAGGGTAACAGAGTAGTCAGCCACTCAGAGTCAGGTCTAGTTCTCAGGGTAACAGAGTAGTCAGCCACTCAGAGTCAGGTCTAGTTCTCAGGGTAACAGAGTAGTCAGCCACACAGAGTCAGGTCTAGTTCCCAGGGTAAAAGAGTAGTCAGCCACACAGAGTCAGGTCTAGTTCCCAGGGTAACAAAGTAGTCAGCCAATCAGTCAGGTCTGATTCCCAGTCAGACACTGACAATCAGGGTCTTTAGTCAGTCTAATTACACTTTGCACAGTCTCTCTCGAACAGTGTGGCTGACCGGGAACTCACTGTGATTAAATCTCATTTGAGATAGACCCACCACAGTGCAGCTCAATCAGTAGTCTATAGAATATAATATAATAGGAATCGCACCTTTTTGCCTCCAGAGATGTAGAATAGAGAGAGACAGAGACAGAGACAGAGACAGAGACAGACAGACAGACAGACAGACAGACAGACAGACAGACAGACAGACAGACAGACAGACAGACAGACGAGAGAAATGGGGCAGTCGTCTGACATTATCTAAAGTAAACCCATGGCTCCAGACAGTCCACCTAAACTCACACACTGGCATCAGCTGGGTGATGAGCGATCCCTTTTTAGGTCAGAAATTTTGCATCACCGCAGATCCAATAGAAATCAACACTGGTTGCCTCCCAAATGGCACTGTATTCCCTACATAGTACACTACTTTTAAAACCGGACCTGTAGGGCTCTGGACAAAAGTAGTGCACTATATAGAGAATATGGTGCCATTTGGGATGCACACATTATTCTGCCCTTTATTTTTGACTGTATAAGTAGTTTATTTGGGTCGCATCTCTTGGGTCACCTCCAAAGCACACAGTGTATAAGGAATCTGTTGGGAGTCAGAGCAGTGTGGCCAGGACATTTTACTGACCATGTGACGTTGCAACCAGGGAAAAACTCTGGGCCCTAGTTATAAGGTTAGTGCTATCCTGCATCCTTTGGACATCGCTACCCTAACCTTAACCCTTACCATAACCCTAACCTTAACCCTTACCATAACCCTAACCTTAACCCTTACCATAACCCTAACCTTAACCCTTACCATAACCCTAACCTTAACCCTTACCATAACCCTAACCTTAACCCTTACCATAACCCTAACCCTTACCATAACCCTAACCTTAACCCTTACCATAACCCTAACCTTAACCCTTACCATAACCCTTACCTTAACCCTTTTAAAATGTCAACTTCAATGGGGTAGGGACGTCGCAAGGACCCGTATAGCAAGGACCTTAGTTCTAGGCTGGTCAAAAATCTTAGATAGCTAGGACCCTAGTTCTGGGCTGGTCAGGGGTCCCAGATAGCAATGACCCTAATTCTAGGCTGGTCAAGGAGCCCAGATAGCAAGGACCCTTAGTTCTAGGCTGGTCAGGGATCCCAGCTAGCAAGGACCCTAGTTCTAGGCTGGTCAGGGATCCCAGCTAGCAATGACCCTAATTCTAGGCTGGTCAAGGAGCCCAGATAGCAAGGACCCTTAGTTCTAGGCTGGTCAGGGATCGCAGCTAGCAAGGACCCTAGTTCTAGGCTGGTCAGGGAAAACGCCTGCCTCTACAAATTAGTAATGACCACTAGATAATCCCAGATGTCTCCATCCAACCATCTCTTATTAACAAACACCCAAACAAATCAGACAGTCAAGCCAGAAGAAGTAATTATGCAAAGCTGTAAGACTCATTATTAGAAGGGAATCCATTTTGTTATTTTTGGAAATTAATTTATCGTCTAATGCGATAATGAAAGCAGTCACAGCGCTCCATATCACATTAAAGAAATGGGCACCAAAAAGGGCATAGCTGGAGAACATATTAAGACTTGACTAGGAGTTGTTTAAATTGGATTCGGGTGAGAGAGCCTTTGACCTGGGAATGTAATCGCTCCATAGATCTTACAAGTAGGTTACTTCCAAATGGCATCCTAATTGCTATATAGCGCACTACTTTGTAGGGAATAGGGTGTCATTTGGGATGCACACTAACCCGTCTACCCTCTAAATGACTATAAGCCTATATTGGAAAATCCCATTAATTTGAAAATGATCAGTAACCCCAGCTGTAACAGCCAATAGAGAAGAAATTATTTTCTTTCAAGATCACAACCACATGCTCCATATTTAAATAATGCTATATTTAATTATGTAAAGAGAAAGTATGTAGTTCAATGTATAAACTAGAGCCAGAATGACCTCTTTCACAGGATAGGTGAGTGGGATAAGTCTATCAGGGTCCATATTCAAGAGTGCTGATCTAGGATCAGGTCCCCTCTGTCTATATAATATTATTCAGTATAATGGAAAGGCTATGAATAAGGGCCCCAATTTTGACAATTTTCCAATGAAGTCATTTGCCAATTAGCAATAACCAAATTAAGATGACTTAAGTGGTAAACAAGTACATTTCAGGCAGAGAGAATTGTGGGGGAAAAGAGGATTATAATTGAGTGATAACATTACGACGTAAAATAAAGATAATTTTATGCAAACGAAGTCCTCACGTATGCATTAATCCAGTTCCTGACACTAATATCCATGGAAAAACAATACTAAAAATGAATCAAAATAACACAAGACAGCCTACATTAGAAACACTGTTTCTTGTGGGTTGTGTAACCAGTGGCATTTGCAGTAGGATTAGGCCCAGTGAAGTTCAAAATGTGATTTGTCTGTGTTTTATATACAGTTAAGTGGCAAAATAATGGAAACACTTGAGTATATGAGGGATATAAAGTATATTGAAAGCAGGTGCTTCCACACAGGTGGGTTTCATGAGATAATTGTGCAATTAACATCCTATCATGCTTAGGGTCGTGTATAAAAATGCTGGACAGGCCATTATTTTGGCTACCATGGCTATGCCCCCATAGGATGACAACGACCCCACCATCCACAGGTCACGAGTGGTCACTGAATCGTTTGATGAGCATAAAAAACATATACCATGACAGTTGCAGTCAACAGATATCAACCCAAATGAACACTTATGAAAGACTCTGGAGCGGCGCCTGAGACAGTGTTGTCCACCATCAACAAAACAGCGAATTGTGGAAGAATAGAGTTCCAGACACTTGTAGAATCTATGCCAAGGTGCACTGAAGCTGTTCTGGTTTCTGGTGCCCTGTTAAGACACTATGTTGGTGTTTACTTTATTTGGTAGTTACCTGTATATTTCCAGGTTGGAATAATACTGTAAAAAAATGCCCTTAAGTGTAAGAGCTGTTTGAAAAGACAGCCTCAAATTCCAGCCTGTTTTGGTGGGCTGAAGTTTTGGCCTGACTGGTGACATCACCTGTAAATTAATTAATAGACCAATAAAAAAAGAGGGGTTTGTATTTGTATTTATTATGGATCCCCATTAGCTGCTGCCAAGGCTACTCTTCCTAGGGTCTGGCAAAATGTAGGCAGTTATACAATTTATACAAAAAAACATTACAATACATTAACAGATATCACAACCCACCTTGTACCCTCAGGCCTCAACTCCACCACTACCACATATCTACAGTACTAAATCCATGTGTACGTGTGTGTATAGTGCATATGTTATTGTGTGTGTGTATGCATGTGTCTGTGTTTGTTCCAAACCTCTCAGTTAATAACAGTAGTTTTCAGTTTTCCACTCCCTACTCAGACCCCTCCCAGACAGTAGAGAGAATAACCTAACTTAGCAGGCGTTTCGTTCTTTCTGGTTCTGACGTGAGGGGGAAAAAATGGTTGAGGGATGTTCTCTTCTGCACTGTTCAACCAATCCAGTAAATGTGGTGGAGTTAAGATGGAGTCAATGTCGCCTTATTAATGTAAAAAAACAGAAGTCGGGTCCTTTCACCTGATGCATCCGGTTGTTATTAACCCCACAGAGGGTGGGTGGAGAGAGAGGAGACAGAGAAAACAACTTATTCTGCTCCCTCAGCACTTTGGCTGTGTCAAATCTAGTCAAAGCTATGTAATATCTGTGTTAAGTAATACATGGGCACATTCCACTATTCTATGGAATGTAATCAATTGTTCAGAAGTGTTGCGAAATATGAGAACTCAGAATATTATTCTGGCCTCAACAATAGTCAATGAATTAATCCGTTTCCCTTGTTTGGATTGATAAAGTAGTATTTGTAGTTATTAGTTAGCAGACTAGTAGTAGTAAAGTGCATACAGAAAGTATTCATACGCCTTGACTTATTCAACATTTTGTTGTGTTACAGCCCAAATTAAAAATGTATTAAATAGATTCTCACCCATCTACACACAATACCCCATAATGACAAAGTGAAAACATGTTTCAAACTTTTTAGCATATTTATTGAAAATTAAACGCAGAAATATCTATGTATTCACAACCCCGAGTCAATACTTTGCAGAAGCAACTTGGGCGGCGATTACAGCTTTGAGTCATCTTGGGTATGTCTTCATCAGCTTTGCACATGTGGATTTTAAGATTTTTACCCATTCTCCTTCCAGATTTTCTCAAGCTCTATTAAATTAGATGGGGAAAGGCGAACAGCAATCTTCAAGTCTTTCCACAGATTTCCAAATGGAATTCAAGTCTGGGCTTTGGCTGGACCACTCAAGGACTTTCACATTATTTTTCTAAAGCCATGTTAGTGTTGCTTTGGTTGTATGCTTGAGGTCATTGTCCTGTTGGAATGTTGAAGTCGGAAGTTTACATACACCTTAGCCAAATACATTTAAACTCAGTTTTTCACAATGCCTGACATTTAATCCTCGTAAAAATTCCCTGTTTTAAGTCAGTTAGGATCTCCACTTTATTTTAAGAATGTGAAATGTCAGAAAAATAGTAGAAAGAATTATTTATTTAGGCTTTTACTTTTATCACATTCCCAGTGGGTCAGAAGTTTACATACACTCAATTAGAATTTGGTAGCATTGCCTTTAAACTGGTTAACTTGGGTCAAACATTTCAGGAAGCCCTCCACAAGCTTCCCACAATAAGTTGTGTGAATTTTGGCCCATTCCTCTTGACAGAGCTGGTGTAACTGAGCCAGGTTTGTAGGCCTCCTTGCTCGCACACTCTTTTTCAGTTCTGCCCACACATTTTCTATAGGATTGAGGTCAGGGCTTTGTGATGGCCACACCTTGACTTTGTTGTCCTTTAGGCATTTTGTCACAACTTTGGAAGTATGCTTTGGTTCATTGCTCATTTGGAAGACCCATTTGCGACCAAGCTTTAACTTCCTGACTGATGCCTTGAAATGTTGCTTCAATATATCCACATAATTTTCCTGCCTCATGATGCAATCTATTTTGTGAAGTGCACCAGTCCCTCCTGCAGCAAAGCACCCACACAACATGATGCTGCCACCCTGTGCTTCACGGTTGGGATGGTTATTTGGCTTGCAAGCCTCCCCCTTTTTCCTCCAAACATAACGATGGTCATTATGGCCAAACAGTTCTTTTTTTTTCATCAGACCAGAGGACACTTCTCCAAAATGTACAATCTTTGTCCCCATGTGCAGTTGCAAACTTTTTATGGCGGTTTTGGAGCAGTGGCTTCTTCCTTGCTGAGCGGTCTTTAAGGTTATGTCGATATAGGACTCTTTTTTACTGTGGATATAGATACTTTTGTACCCGTTTCCTCCAGCATCTTCAGAAGTGTAACGGTTTTCTTGACTTGAAGGAGAGGCGGACCATGGCGCAGCGTGGTTATTTTGATTCACTTCACAAGAACAAACTAACAAAACAATAAACGTGAGAAAACCTAAACAGACTATCTGGTGAAAACAAACACAGAGACAGGAACAATCACCCACAAACACACAGTGAATCCCAGGCTACCCAAGACAACTAATGACACCTGCCTCTGATTGAGAACCATACTAGGCCGAAACATAGAAATACCCAAATCATAGAAAAACAAACATAGACTGCCCACCCCAACTCATGCCCTGACCATACTAAATAATGACAAAACAAAGGAAATAAAGGTCAGAACATGACAGTACCCCCAAAGGTGCGGACTCCGGCCGCAAAACCTTAACCTATAGGGGAGGGTCTGGGTGGGCGTCTGTCCGCGGTGACGGCTCTGGCGCGGGACGCGCACCCCACTTCACCATCGTCTTAGTCCGCCTTATTGTCCGCCTCCGTGGCCTCCTAACCACGGCGACCCTTCTAAATAACCCCACTGGACAGAGGGGCGGCAGCTCGGGACAGAGGGGTGGCAGCTCGGGACAGAGGGGTGGCAGCTCGGGACAGAGGGGCGGCAGCTTGGGACAGAGGGGCGGAAGCTCTGGACAGAGGGGCGGAAGCTCTGGACAGAGGGGCGGAAGCTCTGGACGGAGGGGCGGCAGCTCGGGACGGAGGGGCGGCAGCTCGGGACAGAGGGGCGCCAGCTCGGGACGGAAGCTCGGGACGGAGGGGCGGCAGCTTGGGACAGAGGGGCGGAAGCTCTGGCGCCTCTGGGCTGAGGGTCTCTGGCGCCTCTGGGCTGAGGGGCTCTGGCGCCTCTGGACTGAGGGGCGGGAACTCTGGCAGCGCCAAACAGGCGTGAGACACAGGCGTGAGACTCCGGCTGTGCTGGAGAGGAGGAAGGCTCTAGCAGCGCCAGAGAGGCGGGAGACTCCGGCAGCGCTGGAGAGGAGGAAGGCTTCGGCAGCGCTGGACAGGCGGGAGACTCCGGCAGCGCTGGAGAGGAGGAAGGCTCCGGCAGCACTGGACAGGCGGGAGCACCTGTAGGGATGAGACGGAGAGACAGCCTGGTGCGGGGGGCTGCCACCGGAGGGCTGGTGCATGGAGGTGGTACCGGATAGACCGGACCGTGCAGGTCCCATGGTGTTTATACTTGCGGACTATTGTTTGTACAGATGAATGTGGTACCTGCAGGCGTTTGGAAATTGCTCCCAAGGATGAACCAGACTTGTGGAGGTCTAAAAACAGAGGTCTTGGCTAATTTCTTTTGATTTTCCCACGATGTCAAGCAAAGATGTACTGAGTTTGAAGTTAGGCCTTGAAATACATACACAGGTACACCTCCAATTTATTAGGTACACCTCCAATTGATCAGAAGCTTCTAAAGCCATGACATAATTTTCTGGAATTTCCAAGCTGTTTAAAGGCACAGTCAACTTAGTGTATGTTAACTTCTGACCCATTGGAATTGTGATACAGTACAGTGAATAATAAGTTCAATTATCTGTCTGTAAAAAAATTGTTGGAAAGATAACTTGTGTCATGCACAAAGTAGATGTCCTAACCGACTTGCCAAACCTATAGTTGTTGAAAAACTAGTATTAATGATTCCAACCTAAGTGTAAACTTCTGACTTCAACAGTAAATCTTCGTCCCAGTCTATGGTCGTTTGCACTCTGAAGCAGACTCTGTTCAAGGATTTTCCTGTATTTGGCTCCATTCATGGTTCCCTCTATCCATGGTTCCCTCAGTCTCCCTGCCGCTGAAAAGCATCCCCATAGCATGATGCTGCCACCACCTTCCTTCACGGTAGAGATGGTGTTAGACGGATAATGAGCTGTGCCTGGTTTTCTCCAGACATAGTGCTACGCATTAAGGCCTAAGAGTAGCATGTTTATCAGACCACAGAATCTTTCACGTGCCTTTTTGCAAACTCCAGGCATGATGTCCTGTGCCTTTATCTCTGGATTGGCTAGTGTCTGGCCACCCTCCCATAAAGCCCAGATTGGTAAAGTGCTGTAGAGACTGTTGTCCTTCTGGCAGGTTCTCCCATCTCAGCCAAGCAAATCTGCAATTCTGTCAGAGTGGACACTGGGTTCTTAGTCACCTCCCTGACCAAAGTCCTTCTTGCCCGGTAGCTCAGTTTGGTCGGACGGCCAGCTCTAAGCTGATACTGGGTAGTTCTATATTTTTGATGGAGACTACTGTGATCTTGGAAACTTTCAACAAATTGTTTTACACCCTTCCCAAGATCTCAATTCTATCTCGGAGATCTACGGACAGTTCCTTGGAATTCATGGTATAGTTTCTGATTTGACAACTATGGGATCTTATATAAACAGGTGACTTTATTTCTAAATCATGTCCAAACAATTGAATTGGCCACAGGTGTACTCCAATTTTTTATTTTTTATTTCACCTTTATTTAACCAGGTAGGCTAGTTGAGAACAAGTTTTCATTTGCAACTGCGATCTGGCCAAGATAAAGCAAAGCAGTTCGACACATACAACAATACAGAGTTTCACATGGAATAATCATACAATCAAAGGAGCAAGATAAATAAATAAATACAGTATGGGGATGAGGTAGATTGGATGGGCTATTTACAGATGAGCTATGTACAGATGCAGTCATCTGTGAGCTGCTCTGACAGCTGGTGCTTAAAGCTAGTGAGGGAGGTAAGAGTCTCCAGCTTTAGTGATTTTTGCAGTTCATTCTAGTCATTGGCAGCAGAGAACAGGAAGGAGAGGCGGCCAAAGGAAGAATTGGCTTTGGGGGTGACCAGTGAGATATACCTGCTGGAGCGCGTGCTACGGGTGGGTGCTGCTATGGTGACCAGTGAGCTGAGATAAGACGGGGCTTTACCTAACAAAGACTTATAGATGACCTGGAGCCAGTGGGTTTTGCGATGAATATGAAGCGAGGTCCAGCCAACGAGAGCGTAGAGGTCACAGTGGTGGGTAGTATATGGGGCTTTGGTGACAAAATCGATGGCACTGTGATAGACTGCATCCAATTTGTTGAGTAGAGTGTTGGAGGCTATTTTGTAAATGACATCGATGAAGTCGAGGATCGGTAGGATGGTTAGTTTTACGGGGGTATGTTTGGCAGCATGAGTGAAGGATGCTTTGTTGCGAAATAGGAACTATTCTAGATTCTAGATTTCATTTTGGATTGGAGATGTTTAATGTGAGTCTGGAAGGAGAGTTTACAGTCTAACCAGACACCTAGGTATTTGAAGTTGTCCACATATTCTAAGTCAGAACCGTCCAGAGTTGTGATGCTGGACGGGAGGGCAGGTGCGGGCAGCGATCGGTTGAAGAGCATGCATTTCGTTTTACTTGCATTTAAGAGCAGTTGGAGGCCACGGAAGGAGAGTTGTATGGCATTGAAGGTTATTTAACACAGTGTCCAAAGAAGGGCCAGAGGTGTACAGAAAGGTGTCGTCTGCATAGAGGTGGATCAAAGAATCACCAGCAGCAAGAGCGACATCATTGATGTATACAGAGAAGAGAGTCGGCCCGATAATTTAACCCTGTGGCACCCCCATAGAGACTGCCAGAAGTCCGGACAACAGGCCCTCTGATTTTACACACTGAACTCTGTCAGAGAAGTAGTTGATGAATCAGGCAAGGCAATCATTTGAGAAACCAAGGTTGTTGAGTCTGCCAATAAAAATGTGGTGATAGAGTCGAAAGCCTTGGCCAGGTCGATGAATACGACTGCACAGTAATGTCTCTTATCGATGGAGGTTATGATATCATTTAGGACTTTGTGCGTGGCTGAGGTGCACCCATGACCAGCTCGGAAACCAGATTGCATAGTGGAGAAGGTACGGTGGGATTCAAAATGGTCAGTGATCTGTTTGTTAACTTGGCTTTCGAAGACCTTAGAAAGGCAGGGTAGAATAGATATAGGTCTGCAGCAGTTTGGGTCTAGAATGTCTCCCCCTGTGAAGAGGGGGATGATCGCGGCAGCTCTCCAATCTATGGGAATCTCAGACGATATGAGAGAGAGGTTGAACAGGCTAGTAATAGGGGTTGCAACAATTTCGGCAGATCATTTTTAGAAAGAGAGGGTCCAGATTGTCTAGCTCGGCTGATTTGTAGGGGTCCAGATTTAGCAGTTCTTTCAGAACATCAGCTAACTGAATTTGTGTGAAGGAGAAGTGGGGGAGGTTTGGGCGAGTTGCAGTGGGGGGTGGAGGGCTGTTGATCGGGGTAGCGGTTGTCAGGTGGACAGCATGCCCAGTCGTAGAAAAATGCTTATTGAAATTCTCAATTATAGTGAATTCATCGGTGGTGACAGTGTTTCCTAGCCTCAGTGCAGTGGGCAGCTGGGAGGAGGTGCTATTATTCTCCATGGACTTTACAGTGTCGCAGAACTTTTTGGAGATTTTGCTACAGGATGCAAATTTCTGCTTGAAAAAGCTAGCCTTAGCTTTCCTAACTGCCTGTGTATATTTGTTCATAACTTCCCTGACAAGTTGCATATCACGGGGGATGTTCGATGCTAATTCAGAATGCCACAGGATGTTTTTGTGCTGGTCAAGGGCAGTCAGGTCTGCAGAGAACCAAGTTCCTGGTTCTAAATTTTTTGAATGGAGCATGATAATTTAAGATGGTGAGGAAGGCACTTTAAAAAAATAACCAGGCACCCTCTACTGACGGGATGAGGTCAATATCCTTCCAGGATACCCGGACCAGGTCGATTAGAGAGACCAACCTCAGAGAGACCAACGGGAAGAGACCAACCTCAGAAATTGCAGCCCAAATAAATGCTTCACGGAGTTCAAGTAACAGACACATCTCAACAACTGTTCAGAGGAGACTGCGTGAATCAGGCCTTGCCTTGGGCCAAGATACATGAGAAATTAACATTAAACTGGTAGAAATGTGTCCTTTGGTCTGGAGTTCAAATTGGGGGGTGGTGGTATGGTGGTAGTAGTAGTAGTGGTGGTAGTTGACTAGTTGCAGTAGTAGTTGACTCGTTGCAGTAGTAGCAGTAGTAGTTGACTAGTTGTAGTAGTGGCAGCAGTAGTAGTTGACTAGTTGCAGTAGAAGTAGCAGTAGTAGTTGACTAGTTGTAGTAGTGGCAGCAGTAGTAGTTGACTAGTTGTAGTAGTGGCAGCAGTAGTAGTTGACTAGTTGCAGTAGAGGTAGCAGTAGTAGTTGACTAGTTGCAGTAGAGGTAGCAGTAGTAGTTGACTAGTTGTAGTAGTGGCAGCAGTAGTAGTTGACTAGTTGCAGTAGAAGTAGCAGTAGTAGTTGACTAGTTGTAGTAGTGGCAGCAGTAGTAGTTGACTAGTTGCAGTAGTAGTAGCAGTAGTAGTAGTTGACTAGTTGCAGTAGTAGCAGCAGTAGTAGTTGACTAGTTGCAGTAGTGGCAGCAGTAGTAGCAGTTGACATGTTGCAGTAGTAGTAGCAGTAGTAGTAGTTGACTAGTTGTAGTAGTGGCAGCAGTAGTAGCAGTTGATTAGTTGCAGTAGTAGTTGACTAGTTGCTATAGTAGTAGCAGTAGTAGTAGTTGACTAGTTGCAGTAGTAGCAGTAGTAGTTGACTAGTTGCAGTAGTGGCATCAGTAGTAGTTGACTAGTTGCAGTAGTAGTAGTTGACTAGTTGTAGTAGTGGCAGCAGCAGTAGTAGTTGACTAGTTGCAGTAGTGGCAGCAGTAGAAGTAGTTGACTAGTTGTAGTAGTGGCAGCAGCAGTAGTAGTTGACTAGTTGCAGTAGTAGCAGCAGTAGTAGTTGACTAGTTGTAGTAGTGGCAGCAGTAGTAGTTGAATAGTTGTAGTAGTGGCAGCAGTAGTAGTAGTTGACTAGTTGCAGTAGTAGTAACAGTAGTAGTAGTTGACTAGTTGCAGTAGTAGCAGCAGTAGTAGTTGACTAGTTGAAGTAGTAGCAGTAGTAGTAGTTGACTAGTTGTAGTAGTAGCAGCAGTAGTAGTAGTTGGTAAGTTGTAGTCGTAGCAGCAGTAGTAGTTGACTAGTTGTAGTAGTGGCAGCAGTAGTAGTAGTTGACTAGTTATAGTAGTAGCAGCAGCAGCAGTAGTTGACTAGTTGAAGTAGTAGTTGACTAGTTGTAGTAGTGGCAGCTGTAGTAGTTGACTAGTTGTAGTAGTAGCAGTAGTAGTAGTAGTTGACTAGTTATAGTAGTAGCAGCAGCAGTAGTAGTTGACTAGTTGCAGTAGTAGTTGAATAGTTGTAGTAGTGGCAGCAGTAGTAGTAGTTGAATAGTTGTAGTAGTGGCAGCAGTAGTAGTTGACTAGTTGCAGTAGTGGCAGCAGTAGTAGTTGACTAGTTGCAGTAGTAGCAGTAGTAGTAGTTGACTAGTTGCAGTAGTGGCAGCAGTAGTAGTTGACTAGTTGCAGTAGTGGCAGCAGTAGTAGTTGACTAGTTGAAGTAGTAGCAGGAGTAGTAGTAGTTGACTAGTTGCAGTAGTGGCAGCAGTAGTAGTAGTTGGCAAGTTGTAGTCGTAGCAGCAGTAGTAGTTGACTAGTTGTAGTAGTGGCAGCAGTAGTAGTTGACTAGTTGCAGTAGTAGCAGCAGTAGTAGTTGACTAGTTGCAGTAGTAGCAGCAGTAGTAGTTGACTAGTTGCAGTAGTAGCAGTAGTAGTAGTTGACTAGTTGCAGTAGTGGCAGCAGTATTAGTAGTTGACTAGTTGTAGTAGTAGCAGTAGTGGTAGTTGACATGTTGCAGTAGTAGCAGCAGTAGTAGTCGTTGACTAGTTGCAGCAGTAATAGTTGACTAGTTGTAGTACTAGTTGTTGACTAGTTGTAGTAGTAGTAGTTGACTAGTTGAAGTAGTAGCAGGAGTAGTAGTAGTTGACTAGTTGCAGTAGTGGCAGCAGTAGTAGTAGTTGGCAAGTTGTAGTCGTAGCAGCAGTAGTAGTTTACTAGTTGTAGTAGTGGCAGCAGTAGTAGTTGACTAGTTATAGTAGTAGCAGT
Source organism: Oncorhynchus keta (assembly GCF_023373465.1). Classification (NCBI taxonomy): domain Eukaryota; kingdom Metazoa; phylum Chordata; class Actinopteri; order Salmoniformes; family Salmonidae; genus Oncorhynchus; species Oncorhynchus keta. The sequence continues at coordinate 21,003,768 of NC_068439.1, forward strand.
AGTAGTAGTTGACTAGTTGCAGTAGTGGCAGCAGTAGTAGTAGTTGACTAGTTGTAGTAGTGGCAGCAGTAGTAGTTGACTAGTTGCAGTAGTGGCAGCAGTAGTAGTTGACTAGTTGCAGTAGTAGCAGCAGTAGTAGTTGACTAGTTGCAGTAGTGGCAGCAGTAGTAGTAGTTGACTAGTTGCAGTAGTAGTAGCAGTAGTAGTCGTTGACTAGTTGCAGAAGTAGTAGTAGTTGACTAGTTGCAGTAGTAGCAGCAGTACTAGTAGTTGACTAGTTGTAGTAGTAGCAGCAGTAGTAGTAGTTGACTAGTTGCAGTAGTAGCAGCAGTAGTAGTTGACTAGTTGCAGTAGTAGCAGTAGTAGTTGACTAGTTGCAGTAGTGGCAGCAGTAGTAGTAGTTGACTAGTTGCAGTAGTAGCAGTATTAGTAGTTGACTAGTTGCAGTAGTAGCAGTAGTAGTTGACTAGTTGCAGTAGTAGCAGTAGTAGTAGTTGACTAGTTGCAGTAGTAGCAGTATTAGTAGTTGACTAGTTGCAGTAGTGGCAGCAGTAGTCGTAGTTGACTAGTTGCAGTAGTGGCAGCAGTAGTAGTTGACTAGTTGCTTTAGTGGCAGCAGCAGTAGTTGACTAGTTGTAGTAGTAGCAGTAGTGGTAGTTGACATGTTGCAGTAGTAGCAGCAGTAGTAGTCGTTGACTAGTTGCAGCAGTAGTAGTTGACTAGTTGTAGTACTAGTTGTTGACTAGTTGTAGTAGTAGTTGTTGACTAGTTGTAGTAGTAGCAGCAGTAGTATTTGTTGACTAGTTGCAGCAGTAGTAGTTGACTAGTTGTAATAGTAGGTTTATTCTAGATCTGACTGTAGTTAAATTATGTAACCTGGGGTCCCTAGCACTTGCAACCTCCCTGCCAAGCTGCTGCTAGCTCCATTATTCTCCCTCCTAAAGAGGCCCAGCCATCAATGACCTTCAAAGACACGTTTGTCGATCCTAAGGCTGAAATAATGACATCTACAAAGCCGTCTCCTTTCACTTTGAGTGGCACCCATCTCCACCAGCCATTCAGGGCATAGACAACGAGGAGAGACCCGTCTCCCAGCCATTCAGGGCATAGACAACGAGGAGAGACCCGTCTCCCAGCCATTCAGGGGATAGATGACGAGAAGAGACCTGTCTCCCAGCCATTCAGGGCATAGACAACGAGGAGAGACCCGTCTCCCAGCCATTCAGGGCATAGACAACGAGGAGAGACCCGTCTCCCAGCCATTCAGGGCATAGACAACGAGGAGAGACCCGTCTCCCAGCCATTCAGGGGATAGATGACGAGAAGAGACCCGTCTCCCAGCCATTCAGGGCATAGACAACGAGGAGAGACCCGTCTCCCAGCCATTCAGGGCATAGACAACGAGGAGAGACCCGTCTCCCAGCCATTCAGGGCATAGACAACGAGGAGAGACCCGTCTCCCAGCCATTCAGGGGATAGACAACAAGGAGAGACCCGTCTCCCAGCCATTCAGGGCATAGACAACGAGGAGAGACCCGTCTCCCAGCCATTCAGGGCATAGACAACGAGGAGAGACCCGTCTCCCAGCCATTCAGGGCATAGACAACGAGGAGAGACCCGTCTCCCAGCCATTCAGGGGATAGACAACGAGGAGAGACCCGTCTCCCAGCCATTCAGGGGATAGACAACGAGGAGAGACCCGTCTCCCAGCCATTCAGGGCATAGACAACGAGGAGAGACCCGTCTCCCAGCCATTCAGGGCATAGACAACGAGGAGAGACCCGTCTCCCAGCCATTCAGGAGATAGACAACGAGGAGAGACCCGTCTCCCAGCCATTCAGGGCATAGACAACGAGGAGAGACCCGTCTCCCAGCCATTCAGGGCATAGACAACGAGGAGAGACCCGTCTCCCAGCCATTCAGGAGATAGACAACAAGGAGAGACCCGTCTCCCAGCCATTCAGGGCATAGACAACGAGGAGAGACCCGTCTCCCAGCCATTCAGGGGATAGATGACGAGAAGAGACCCGTCTCCCAGCCATTCAGGGCATAGACAACGAGGAGAGACCCGTCTCCCAGCCATTCAGGGCATAGACAACGAGGAGAGACCCGTCTCCCAGCCATTCAGGGCATAGACAACGAGGAGAGACCCGTCTCCCAGCCATTCAGGGGATAGACAACAAGGAGAGACCCGTCTCCCAGCCATTCAGGGCATAGACAACGAGGAGAGACCCGTCTCCCAGCCATTCAGGGCATAGACAACGAGGAGAGACCCGTCTCCCAGCCATTCAGGGCATAGACAACGAGGAGAGACCCGTCTCCCAGCCATTCAGGGGATAGACAACGAGGAGAGACCCGTCTCCCAGCCATTCAGGGCATAGACAACGAGGAGAGACCCGTCTCCCAGCCATTCAGGGCATAGACAACGAGGAGAGACCCGTCTCCCAGCCATTCAGGGGATAGACAACGAGGAGAGACCCGTCTCCCAGCCATTCAGGGGATAGACAACGAGGAGAGACCCGTCTCCCAGCCATTCAGGGGATAGACGACGAGAAGAGACAGCGACGGAACATTAAACAGATTGATTTTGATTCTGCACACAAGAGCCCTGCCGTAAATCATGCTATACTCAGAGGCACACAAGAAAAAATGTAATCAGTCTTGTTTACTAGAGGGAAAACAATATGGATGCGACATGGGGTCTTATCGCTGGCAAGCGGATAGAGGGGAAAGAATTAAACAAGAATGACAGGAAAGAGGGGGATGGCATATTTCATTCCTCAAGAGGAAGGAGGAAAGACGAGGACTTAATGATGTGTGGAAACGGACAAGAGAAGTCCATACGGTACAGTAAAGGGATAGTTCACATCATTGCTCAGCTTTGTCCATCAACAGGTTTATACTAAACAGCCTGGTTGCTCTCTAGGTTTCTTCCTCCAAGGGAGGAAGGCTCTTTGTGGTCTAGGCAGGGTTACTGTAAACTACAATCAGTCACGTCTGAGGAGGGAGGGATGCTCTGGTCTATTGGCCTCCCCGGTATTTAATTAATAGTATGGCTCGTTGTTAGTACTTGGTGCTTAACTCCGCGGTGGGCCTGGCCACCCCACTGCTCGCCTCGACCCTCCGTTAAATTTCACCAATTACTCTAATCATCACAGAGGGGGTGAGGTTTCCTTTGTAAAGGCGTTAATTAAGACCTAGCCAAGGCTGGTCGTTTACTGCCTTGCCTTTGGTTCACTGAACTCAGTCCTGGGGCATGTTCAGTAGGGAACACTATAGCAATACGTTTCGCAACGGAAAATGAAAACTAGCATATCTTATTGGAGTTCTGGTTGTTTCACTCCCTTTTCAAAAACTTTTCTCCCTACTGGATAGGAGTTGGCTCTAGAAAGGGATAGGTCTCTTTCTGGTGCAGACAGGACATGTGAAAGTTCATTAGAGTTAACAGCCTCAGAAATTGCAGCCCAAATAAATGCTTCACAGAGTTAAAGTAACAGACACATCTCAACATCAACTGTTCAGAGGAGACTGTGTGAATCAGTCCTTCATGGTCGAATTGCTGCAAAGAAACCACTACTAAAGGACTCCAATAAGAAGAAGATACTTGCTTGGGCAAAGAAACACGAGCAATGGACATTAGACCGGTGGAAATGTGGTCTTTTTTAATGCTGGAATCCTTAATGGTGTAACTGCCATGGCCGTTTTACAATATTAAAACAAAGAAGTTACTGCAAACAACAAACCCTGTTTTTTCCCCTCTGACATCATTGCACACGCGATAGAACAGCAGCACATGTACTGCAATCATTTTTTTTACGACTCACAATGCTCCCCATTTTATTTTATTTTTTAAATACTTTTATTATTTTCCAATATAATAAAAAAAAGAGATACACACATTGACATTCCTTGTAGTGTTGAATGGGAGGCATATTTAGAGGACAAAACAAAACTTAACTCACAAATACAAAAATCCTATTAGGTGGAACATATTAGAAGACAGCATATAGTCATTACAAGCAGTGTAGTGAAACCCAAAATAAATATGGAGTGGAGTACAGCACAGAGTAGCAGCAGATCATCAACCCAGTTATGAAGGGGGAACAAACCCTTTATCCAGTATTGGGGCGGCAGCGTAGCCTAGTGGTTAGAGTGTTGGACTAGTCACCGCAAGGTTGCATGTTCATACCCCCGAGCTGACAAGGTACAAATCTGTTGTTCTGCCCCTGAACAGGCAGTTAACCCACTGTTCCTAGGCTGTCATTGAAAATAAGAATTTGTTCTTAACTGACTTGCTTAGTTAAATAAAGATTAGAAAAAAAATTGGCTGCCATATTTTGTAAAACATTGGACTTCTATCGAATCTTTTCCATATGCATTACATTCCCTAAATCCCGTAACCACATTGCAAAATGAGCCTTTGGCTTACAGAGTACAAAGAGAGACAGCTTTCCCTTCCTGGTTATTCCCATCAACTGTACCAAACAGAGCGACCAATGGTTCTGGGGCTATAACTCTATCGAAGGCTTTAGATAAGTAATCAAAAATAAGAGCCCAGTAAGCATGTAACTTAGGACATGTCCAAAATAATCCTCATCCTGTGGTGAGGTGTCCGGAAATATTTGTATAACCTTTGAGTAATGTAACCTGTGTATCACCTTAAACTGTACAAGGTTGTGTCTGGCATCCACTGAAGTGTGGTTGATATTCCTGAGAGTATCTAACCAGTCCTCATCTGAGATTTCTGAACCAAATTCCTGCTCCCAGGCAGTTTTAATAGTGTCTGTATATCCCTCTATGTGGGTCTGTAGCATATCAAAGGTCTAGAGACCGACCCTTTTGAATGGGGTTTGACAAGGATATCTAATGTAGGATTATTTGGCTTAATGCCATCCTGTGGGATATGTATCCTTAAGAAATTCCTGATTTGGAGGTATCTGAAAAAATATGTTGCTGGCATGTTAAAATAAATCCTCTTAAGGATCCGACCCTTTTTTTTCTTTCAATTTTTGCCTAAAATGTCATACCCAAATCTAACTGCCTGTATCTCAGGCATTGAAGCAAGGATATGCATATTCGTGATACCATTTGAAAGGAAACACTTTGAAGTTTGTGAAAAGGTGAAATGAATGTAGGAGAATAAAACACATTGGATCTGGTAAAATAAAACAAAGACAATCCCCCAAAAAATGTTTCACCATCATCTTTGAAATGCAAGAGCAAGACCATAGTGTATTATTCCAGACCAGGTGCAGTTTAGATTTTGGCCACTAGATGGCAGCAGTGTATGTGCAACGTTTTAGACTGATCCAATGAACCATTGCATTTATCTTCAATTTGTTTTACATTAAAACTGTTCAAATATGCCTAACTGGTTTATTAAAAACTTTTCAAGCTCATAACTGTGTACTCTCCTAAAACAATAGCATGGTATTATTTCACTGTAAATGCTACTGTAAATTGGACAGTGCAGTTAGTTAACAAGAATTTAAGCTTTCTGCCAATATCAAATATGTCTATGTCCTGGGAAATTCTCTTGTTAATTACAACCTGAAGCTAATCACATTAACCTACGTTAGCTCAACCGTCCCATGGGGTTCCCACCGATCCAGAAGAAGATTTACCCTGTAACTGTTGAAATTAAGCTAAATGACCATCAATGTATAAAAGTTATTGATTGTTGTGAGCCCCTTCTCCCTCCACTGTGAAAACACCATATCATCCAATGCAGGGTGGAAAGAATTAATCAAATTGGGCAGTCAAGGTATATATTGGGTATGTTAAGATACCTTATCTGTTTCCAGATCCTAAGAGTGTGACAAATTACTGGGTTAGAGTCATAAGAGGCTTTTTTCACACATTCTGGGGTATTAACAAGTGCAGGGAGTGGTGAGTGTCGACAGGAGGCCTACTCAATCAAAAGGCATATCATTCCGACGGATCCCAGGTAGACTTTCCCTCCAGAAAGACAATGTTCAGATTGGCAGCACAATAATACAGTTTAAAGTGAGGAAGGCCAAAGCCCCCCTCTATCTTGTACTTGCATAAATGCTTCTTTGAAATTCTGGCTGCCTTGTTATCCCATAAAAATGCAACTACTATTGAATCCAGTTTCTTAAAATAGCTTTGTTGTATGAAATTGGGTAGACATTGGAAGAGATAAAGAAACCTGGGGAAAGGACAACCATTTTAATAGAGTTCATACCACCAACCAAGGAAATATTCCAAAAATCAATATTTTGTTTAATTTTCATGATCCATTTTCATGTCCCAATTTGTTTTCAATAGCTGATCAAATTTTCTTGTCACTACAATTTGTCCATCACAGTTCTAAATGGGGTAGATTGCAGAAATTGGAAAGCTGCCGCGGTCATCCCCCTCTTCTAAGGGGGAGGCACTCTAAACCCAACCTGCTACAGACCTATATCTATCCTATCCTGCCTTTCTAAGGTCTTCGAAAGCCAAGTTAACAAACAGATCACCAACCATTTTGAATCCCACATTACCTTCTTCGCTATGCAATCTGGTTTCCGAGCTGGTCATGGGTGCACCTCAGCCACGCTCAAGATCCTAAACGATAGCATAACCTCCATCCATAAGAGACAATACTGGCCAGCAGTTTTCATAGACCTAGCCAAGGCTTTCGACTCTGTCAATCACCACATTCTTATTGGCAGACTCAACAGCCTTGGTTTCTCAAATGACTGCCTCACCTGGTTCATCAACTACTTCTCTGACAGAGTTCAGTGTGTCAAATCGGGGGGCCTGTTCTCCGGAACTCTGGCAGTCTCTATGGGGGTGCCACAGGGTTCAATTCTCGGCCCGACTCTCTTCTCTGTATACATCAATGATGTCGCTCTTGCTGCTGGTGATTATCTGATCCACATCTATGCAGACGATACCATTCTGTATACCTCTGGCACTTCTATGGACACTGTGTTAACTAATCTCCAGACGAGCTTCAATGCCGTACAACTCTCCTTCCGTGGCCTCCAACTGCTCTTAAATTCAAGTAAAACTAAATTCATGCTCTTCAACCGATCGCTACCAGCACCTACCCGCCCGTCCAGCATCACGACTCTGGATGGTTCTTACTTAGAATATGTGGAGATCTACAAATACCTAGGTGTCTGGTTAGACTGTAAAATCTCCTTTCAGACTCACATTAAGCATCTCCAATCCTAAATTAAATCTAGAATCAGCTTCCTATTTCGCAACAAAGCATCATTCACTCATGCTGCCAGACATACCCTCGTAAAACTGACTATCCTACCGATCACGGACTTTGGCGATGTAATTCACAAAATAGCCTCCAACACAAATTGGATGCAGTCTATCACAGTGCCATTTGTTTTGTCACCAAAGCCCCATATACTACCCACCACTGCGACCTGTATGCTCTCGTTGGCTGGCCCTCGCTTTATATTCGTTGCCAAACCCAATGACTCCAGGTCATCAATAAGTCTTTGCTAGGTAAAGACCCGCCTTATCTCAACTCACTGGTCACCATAGCAGCACCCACCCATAGCATGAGCTCCAGCTGGTAAATTTCACTGGTCACCCCCAAAGCCAATTCCTCCTTGGGCCGCCTCTCCTTCCAGTTCTCTGCTGCAAATGACTGGAACGAATTGCAAAATTCACTGAAGCTGGAGATTCATATCTCCCTGACTAACTTTAAGCACCAGCTGTCAGAGCCGCTAAAAAGATCACTGCACCTGTACATAGCCCATCTGTAAATACCCCATCCAATTACCTCATCCTCACACTGTTATTTACTTTTTTGCACCCCATCTCTACTTGCACATTCATCTTCTGCACACCGATCACTCCAGTGTTTAATTGCTAAATTGTAATTATTTTGCCACTATGGCCTATTTATTGCCTTACCTCCCTTATCTTACCTCATTTGCACACACTGTATATATACTTTTTTATGTTTGTTTATTCCATGTGTAACTCTGTGTTGTTGTTTGTGTTGCACTTCTTTGCTTTATCATGGCCAGGTCGCAGTTGTAAATGATAACTTGTTCTCAACTTGCCTACCTGGTTAAATAAAGGTGAAATAAAAACATTATTTTTTTTTAAATACGTTGAAAAGGAGTTTTGCGAATGACACAAATATACATTTTCAGAAAGTCTGCTGCCTCAGTTTGTATGATGGCAATTTGCATATACTCCAGAAGGTTATTAAGAGTGATCAGATGAACTGCAATTAATTGCAAAGTCCCTCTATGCCATGCAAATGAACTGAATCCCAAAACAACATTTCCACTGCATTTCAGCCCTGCCACAAAAGGACCAGCTGACATTGTGTCAGTGATTCTCTTGTTAAGACAGGTGTGAGTGTTGATGAGGACAAGGCTGGTGTCACGGTTTTCATGTGGTGAAGGAGAGTCGGACCAAACTGCAGCGTGTATATTGCGATCCATGTTTAATCAAACAACGTAAACACGAATAAACACAAACACTACAAAACAATAAACGAAACGAAAACCGAAAACAGCCTATACTTGTGTCAACTAACACAGCACAAGGACATCAAGACACTCAGGACAATCACCCACAATACAACCAAAGAATATGGCTGCCTAAATATGGTTCCCAATCAGAGACAACGATAAACACCTGCCTCTGATTGAGAACAACTTCAGACAGCCATAGACTCTCCTAGAACACCCCACTAAGCTACAATCCCACTAAGCTACACACCACATACAAAAACCCATGTCACACCCTGGCCTGACCAAATACATGAAGAAAAACACAAAATACTTTGGCGTGATAAGCTGGAGATCTCTCTGTCATGCTGATTGAGTTCGAATAACAGACTGGAAGTTTCAAAAGGAGGGTGGTGCTTGGAATCATTGTTCTTCCTCTGTCAACCATGGTTACCTGCAAGGAAACACGTGCCGTCATCATTGCTTTGCACAAAAAGGGCTTCACAGGTGGTTTCACTTTATGTGGTTTGTCACCCAGTTCAAAATAACTTTGTTGTGTTCTAGCAAGTAAAGAGCTCACCCTTTTCGAAAGGATGGTATTGTATTCATATTTGAACTTTGTGATCTTCTCAAGGACTACATTCGAGGAAATCTCTTGTTCGCCTAACTCTTATAATTTCTTTCAGCCTAGTATTGGTGCGTTTCCTCCTCTCCGATGTATATTAAATAATGTGACCTCTAATCACAGCCTTGAGAGATTCCCAAAGGGTAGAGTCGTCGACATCCCCATGTCATTAGCTCCAAGGAAAAACGTTATCTGCTCCTTCAAATACTGACAAAAGGCATCATCTTTCAATAAGTGAGCGTCTAAGCTCCACGGTCGACGACCTGCATACATATTGTCCAGTTTCAGCATCATGGACAGAGGAGAGTGGTCTGTAAGTAGAATCGGGTGACAGGTAACCGACACAGCTGCTGAAATTAGTTGAGTCCAACAAAAAATAGTACATTCTGGAATATGACTTATGAACTGACAAGAAGAAAGAATAATCCCTATCTGTTAGCTTCCAAATATAGACAATGTTAAGGTTTGTCATCAATATATTTAGACAGACACTGGCATTTGATTGTTGGAGCGACATTGATAGCTGTTAATCTAAAAGAGGATCTAGTTGCCTCCAACAATAACACTTGTATCCAACATATTTGGTATGGTCTTAAATACGCTTTGAAAAAAGTTTGGATCATCGAAGTTGGGTCCATATAAATTGACCAAGGTTATTGGTATCGAATTCAGTGTACCAGCCACAATAATATACCGGCCATTAGGATCTGAAATCGAGGATGAGTAAATACAAGGAATGTTTTTGCTTATGAGGATTCTTCTCCCTCTCACATCAAAATTATACTGGTATATCTGATCGATCCAGCCAACTCGTAGTTTGGCCTAAGCCGAGCGTTTAATAAGAGTTTCTTGAAGAAGCACTATGTCAGTGGCCAGTGATTTAAGATGAGAAAAAACATTGGCTCTTTTCACAACATGACCTAAGCCATTGCAGTTCCAACTGACTATCTTTAATCCACCAGCTCTACTCTGTGCTCAGTCACTATGTGGCATTTCTTATTTTAGAGCAAATTGTTTCTGTCATATAAAACCCTTAAGAAAAACGTCCCGCCGTGCGGGAACTTGTCGTGCCACCTGTACTAACAGTGAACATAAAACAGACACCATCCCCCTTCTCGTCTCATTACTGAGTGACTTCTCCAAATGAAGCACTCCTTGACTAACACACAAACCTTAGGGTGCCTAGACATAACACTTAAACTCGGCACCTATAGATGCTCTGCATATAAACAAAGATTAAATAACACATAACTCTCACGTTAGGGGGTGAGTGGGACTAAAACATGATATTGCTTATGTAGCATTGTTTAGCCTAACATCTCACCCATCATTATAAGTCCCCATTTCTGATCGAAAAGACAACGGCAGAAAATTCAAAACACATTCCTGGCCTGTATTTGGCCACTTAGCCGGCTGACACAGCAGTTCAGTATCCTCAGCCAGGGAGCTTGCTTGACAAGAACAGTTTGGCCTCTTTTGGGTTGTCAAACATACAGTTGATCTGTCGACCGTCACCTTAAACTGAGCTGGAAAGAGGGATCCATATAGGATGTTGGCCGCCCTGCATTTTGCCCTGCAACTTGTATCTTTCCGTTGGTTCCTCCAAAGTAAGATCTGAGTAGAAAGACACCCAGGCTCTGTTGTAGTAAAGGGGAACCTTTGACTAGCCAGCTTGAGGATGAGATCCCTGGTCTGGGGATAGTGCAGCCGTGCGATGAATGGCCTTGGCTGGCTTCATTGCCTGTGATCTGTGTGCGCGGTTGATCAGGATGGGAGTTTTGAAGTGTTCACTCCCCAGCAGTACCGGTATCAGCTCCGAGACTAATTCAGTTGGTCTCCCTTTCTCAGTGTCCTCCTGGATCCCAAATATTCAGATGTTCGGACGTCTTGAATGCGATTCAAGCATTTCCTGTCGGACTTTCAGTGTTTTGTTGTGCACTGTTCCTCAATGTCCTGGAGCCTGGCCTCGTGATGAACTGTTGTCTGCTCAACCTCATGCACCCTGTCCTTGGTTGCCTTCACAGTTTCAGACAAAGTCCTAATACTCTTTGAGATATCAGCCAACCATGTGTCCACCTTTCTTCTTAGGGAGTTTATAGCGGTCAGTGGGTCACTTGGAGTAGGTTCTGTGGGGAGCTCGTGGGTTGGCAATGTTGACATTGGTTTGTTTTCTGTCTCATCCAAATGATCTTGTTTTAGCGCCCCCTTTTTTGATGCCTTTTACTTTTGTCATATTGTCAGACAATGTTTTAAGTAATCGGTTGTGAGAGATTAAGATAAATATGAAATCATTTAAAAATTGAGTGGCGCTCTAACAAAACATATATTCCACAGCACACTCTCAAGCGCCCCCCCAAGCTACCCATATTTGCTTCGTCAAACAAAATGAAAAAAAGAGAGAAATAGTAATGCTGTCTTTTTGTTTGCACTTCCAACGCCATGGTTCGCTGGACAAAGCCTATGGGGAAATTAATGGAGTTTTTGGAGGAAGCTGAAAATCTGTCTGTGGTAAGCACAGGCTTAGGAGATCTTATACATGTTGGTCTATGAGATAATCTTCAACAGCTAACATCACTTTTTGTGTTTTTTTGTATTTATGTCAATTAAAAACGCACAAAGCACATAAAAGCTTCATAATTCCTAAAGGTCATGTTAACTGACTGATATTATATCATAAAACAAAACATAAGATCTCCTAAGCCTGTGTTAACCTCTGACCTTATTTTCAGCGGTTATCCAAAAACCTTATTCTTTCCCCACAGGAATAGCTGAACGAACCAGAGATAACTCATTTCCGTTTTTTAGGAGCTGGAGAGCTCCATAACAGCGACCGTGGGGTGGACAGTGTTGCTGTTACTGGGGAAGGTTATCTATGTTCTCTACCAGAATACACCTGTCACTCCTGAAACTCAGGGCAGATGGGGAGGAATTTACAACTTCCACACTTGTCTTAAATTTAGATCTCGCATTGATGAAAATAGCAGATGTTCTGCACTCCAAGAGAGGGGTTGGGGGGGGCTTGTGACTGATGGCAAGGAGACAGGGAGAAAACCAACCCATACAAACCCAACCTACTGTGTAGAACTGTCGGCTAATGGCATCAGCCTCTAACAATGCCATTTCTACAATCCAACACCACATCAGTGACATAATCAAATTATAAACCGGGTAGTTTGGGTCCTGGATAACAGACTATATACCACAGGTATGACACAATATTACTTGTTTTCTCTTGTAATTAAGTTGGTAACCAGTTTATAATAGCAATAAGGTCCCTCAGGGAGTTGCGGTAGGGCTAAGGGCAGTATCCAGGCACACTATTGAAACACAACGGGGGCATGATGACGAGAGAGAGAGACGGACAGAGAGATGACATTTCAACATTTCATTTCATCACAACAGCTGCTGAAGACAGACGAGACAGAGAGACAGACAGCAAGAGACAGAGAAAGGGGTGTTGACCTTTAACAGTGTAGGATTTGAAAAACGACAAAGCTGTGAATGGAAAGATGGTTGTGTCCCAAACAGCACTCTATTCCCTATAGAGTGCACTACTTTAAAACCAGAGGCCAAAGTAGTGCACTATATAGGGAATAGTGCCATTTGGGACACAGCTCGAAGCCTCCCGTTGACACTGACCTGCTCCACCCACACCCCTAGCCCTCCTCTGGAGCCCACAAGATCATGGTCATGTCCATGGACACAGAGAGCAGGCTCAGAGACTGATGCTGGTCGCATCCTATATGGGGAGTTGCCAGAACTGCAGCAGGCAGAAAGACAGTGAGTGATGTGAAATAATAAAATAGTTTAGGGGTCACCCTTTCTGATTTCATGGGTGTATGGTAGGCCCATCAAACAAATCACTCCCTCCAACACCATGGAATCATTGAGTGGTATGGTACCACCACATCACAGTGAAATAAGAAAAGTATGATCTGGGGACTGAATGGTGTATAGGTTGACAGTACAGTACCTTTTATGACAAGGGTGTGCCAGTGGACTCCATAGACCTTGTTCTCATGTCAGGCCAGGACTGACTCTAGCATCACTGCAAACACTGAGGAGGCATCTGGGGCAAGGAGACAACATACAGTGGGGCAAAAAAAGTATTTAGTCAGCCACCAATTGTGCAAGTTCTCCCACTTAAAAAGATGAGAGAGGCCTGTAATTTTCATCATAGGTACACTTCAATTATGACAGACAAAATGAGAAAAAAAATCCAGAAAATCACATTGTAGCATTTTTTATGAATTTATTTGCAAATTATGGTGGAAAATAAGTATTTGGTCAAGAACAAAAGTTCATCTCAATACTTTGTTATATACCCTTTGTTGGCAATGACAGAGGTCAAACGTTTTCTATAAGTCTTCACAAGGTTTTCACACACTGCTGCTGGTATTTTGGCCCATTCCTCCATGCAGATCTCCTCTAGAGCAGTGATGTTTTGGGGCTGTTGCTGGGCAACACAGACTTTCAACTCCCTCCAAAGATGTTCTATGGGGTTGAGATCTGGAGACTGGCTAGGCCACTCCAGGACCTTGAAATGCTTCTTACGAAGCCACTCCTTCGTTGCCCGGGCGGTGTGTTGGGATCATTGTCATGCTGAAAGACCCAGCCACGTTTCATCTTCAATGCCCTTGCTGATGGAAGGAGGTGCGGGGACATGCTTCCATTCAGCCACAAGAGCATTAGTGAGGTCGGGCATTGATGTTGGCATTCCAATTAATCCCAAATGTGTTTGATTGGGTTGAGGTCAGGGTTCTGTGCAGGCCAGTCAAGTTCTTCCACACCAAACTCAACAAACCATTTCTGTATGGACCTCGCTTTGGGCACAGGGGGCATTGTCATGATTAAACAGGAAAGGGCCTTCCCCAGATTGTTGCCACAAGTTGGAAGCACAGAATCTTCTAGAATGTCATTGTATGCTGTAGCGTTAAGATTTCCCTTCACTGGAACTAAGGGGCCTAGTCTGAACCATGAAAAACAGCCCCAGACCATTATTCCTTCAACACCAAACTTCACAGTTGGAACTAGGCATTGGGACAGGTAGCGTTCTCCTGACATCTGCCAAATCCATATTAGTCCATGGGACTGGCAGATGGTAAAGTGTGATTAATTACTCCAGAGAATGCGTTTCCACTGCTCCAGAGTTCAATGGCGGCAGGCTTTACACCACTCCAGCCAACACTTGGCATTGCGCCTGGTGATCTTATGCTTGTTTGTGCGATTGAAACCCATTTCATGAAGCACCCGACGAACAGTTCTTGTGCTGACGTTGCTTCCAGAGGCAGTTTGAAACTCAGTAGGGAGTGTTGCAAAAATGTCTGTCATCGGTTGCGTGTTACTCGCTTCAGCACTTGGCAGTCCCGTTCTGTGAGCTTATGTGGCCTACCACTTCGCAGCTGAGCCGTTGTTGCTCCTAGATGTTTCCACTTCACAATAATAGCACTTACAGTTGACCGGGGCAGCTGACTTGTTGAAAAGGTGGCATTCTATGACGATCCCACGTTGACAGTCACTGAGCTCTTCAGTAAGGCCATTCTACTGCCAGTGTTTCTATGGAGATTGCATGGCTGTGTGTTCGGTTTTATACATCTGTCAGCAACGGTGTGGCTGAAATAGCCGAATCCACTAATTTGAATAGGTGTCCACATACTTTTGTATATATAGTGTACATTTATCTTTAGTAGAATGGTGTGATTGTACAATCACAAACTCCATCCACATATGTGTGATAACTTAGTCAGTCAACTACATTTTTAGAATTATACGGTTATTGCCAGGGATTGAACAATCCACATTCCCGATTAAAATAAAACATCAATCCAATGAACTTTGGCAATGATGACATGAACATTAATGATCACGTGACTGTTTATTAATACAGTAATGCAGATCTTGTTAACAGATAGACATCCACTGTCCTATGAAATCCACAAAAACCTGATGTTTTTATTTCATCATTCATTTTTTTATAAGGAAATTATTCTAATTAAACAGAAATGTTCTAATGAAGCCTGATAACAAATGTCTACTCACCGGTGTCTGTCAGAATAAAGACGTCCTCAGTCATCCTAATGGTGTGTTCATCCTGCGTGTTTCCCTCGGTCCCTGATTTGGCAACCAGCATCCACACATGGATCGGACAATCCTGAGCACAGCTGGCCAGTAACAGATCCCCCTCTGTACAGCATGGAGGTAGAAATTTGTTTGCTTTTATTTCTTATATATTTTTAATTTAAAGGGATCGTTCACTCAATTCAAACTGCATCATCATCACTACAGTTTTTGCTCTGTACTGAAAGTGCTCTATCTTGGAAACTTGATTGCTGACATGCACAATTTTGTGGGTGGACTAATGAACAAAATACAAACAAATATGAGTGAACTATCCCTTCCAAATCAAATGAAATGTATTTATATATCCCTTCTTACTTCAGCTGATATATCAAAGTGATGTATAGGAACCCAGCCTAAAACCCCAAACAGCAAGCAATGCAGGTGTAGAAGCACGGTGGATAGGAAAAACTCCCTAGAAAGGCCAAAACCTAGGAAGAAACCTAGAGAGGAACCAGGCTAAGAGGGATGGCCAGTCCTCTTCTGGCTGTGCCGGTTGGAGATTATAACAGAACATGACCAAGATGTTCAAATGTTCATAAATGACCAGCATGGTCAAATAATAATAATCACAGTAGTTCACAGCAGGTCTGGGACAGGTAGCACGTCCGGTGAACAGGTCAGGGTTCCATAGCCGCAGGCAGAAAAGTTGAAACTGGAGCAGCAGCACAGCCAGGTGGACTGGGGACAGCAAGGAGTCATCATGCCAGGTAGTCCTGAGGCATTGTCCTAGGGCTCAGGTCCTCTGAGAGAGAAAGAAAGAGAGAAAGAGAGAATTAGAGAGAGCATACATAAATTCACACAGGACACCGGATAAGACAGGAGAAATACTCCAGATATAACAGACTGACCCAAGCCGCCCGACACATAAACTACTGCAGCATAAATACTTGAGGCTGAGACAGGAGAGGTCGGGAGAAACTGTGGCCCCGTCCGACGATACCCCAGGACAGGGCAAAACAGGCAGGATATAACCCCACCCACTTTGCCAAAGCACAGCCCCCACATCACTAGAGGGATATCTTCCACCACCAACTTACCATCCTGAGACAAGGCCGAGTATAACCCACAAAGATCTCCGCCACGGCACACCCCTAGGGCGTGCGCCAAACCCAGACAGGTAGACCACGTCAGTGACGCACCCCTCCTAGGGATGGCATGAAAGAGCACCAGTAAGCCAGTGACTCAGCCTCTGTAAAAGGGTTAGAGGCAGAGAATCGCAGTGGGGAGAGCGGGGAACCGGCCAGGCAGAGACAGCAAGGGCGGTTCGTTGCTCCAGAGCCTTTCCGTTCACCTTCACACTCCTGGGCCAGACTACACTCAATCATATGACCCACTGAAGAGATGAGTCTTCAGTAAAGACTTAAAGGTGGAGACCGAGTCTGCGTCTCTCAAATGGGTAGGCAGAACATTCCATAAAAATGGAGCTCTATGGGAGAACGCCCTGCTTCCAGCTGTTTGCTTAGAAATTCTAGGGACAATTTAGAGGCCTGCGTCTTGTGACCATAGCGTACGTGTAGGTATGTACGTCAGGACCAAATCTGAAAGATAGGTAGGAGCAAGCCCATGTAATGCTTTGTAGGTTAGCAGTAAAACCTTGAAATCAGCCCTTGCCTTGACAGGAAGCCAGTGTAGGGAGGCTAGCACAGGAGTAATATGATCAATTTTTGGGGGTTCTAGTCAGGATTCTAGCAGCCGTATTTAGCACTAACTGAAGTTTATTTAGTGCTTTATCCGAGTAGCCGGAAAGTAGAGCATTGCAGTAGTCTAACCTAGAAGTACCAAAAGCATGGATTAATTTTTGTGCATCATTTTTGGACAGGAAGTTTCTGATTTTTGCAATGTTACATAGATGAAAAAAGCTGTCCTAGAAACAGTCTTGATATGTTCGTCAAATGAGAGAGATCAGGGTCCAGAGTAACGCCGAGGTCCTTCACAGTTTTATTTGAGGGACTGTACAACCATCAAGATTAATTGTCAGATTCAACAGAAGACCTCTTTGTTTCTTGGGACCAAGAACAAGCATCTCTGTTTTGTCCGAGTTTAAAAGTAGAAAGTTTGCAGCCATCCACTTCCTTATGTCTGAAACACAGGCTTCTAGCAAGGGCAATTTTGGGGCTTCACCATGTTTCATTGAAATGTACAGCTGTGTGTCATGCACATAGCAGTGAAAGTTAACCTTATGTTTTCGAATGACATCTCCAAGAGGTAAAATATATAGTGAAAACAATGGTGGTCCTAAAACGGAACCTTGAGGAACACCGAAATTTACAGTTGATTTGTCAGACGACAAACCATTCACAGAGACAAACTGATATATTTCCGACAGATAAGATCTAAACCAGGCCAGATCTTGTCCGTGTAGAACATTTGGGTTTCCAATCTCTCCAAAAGAATGTGGTGATCGATGGTATCAAAAGCAGCACTAAGGTCTAGGAGCACAAGGACAGATGCAGAGCCTCGGTCTGACGCCATTAAAAGGTCATTTACCACCTTCACAAGTGCAGTCTCAGTGCTATGATGGGGTCTAAAACCAGACTGAAGCATTTTGTAATACATGGTTTGTCTTCAGGAAGGCAGTGAGTTGCTGCGCAACAGCTTTTTCTACAATTGTTGAGAGGAATGGAAGATTCGATAAAGGCCGATAGTTAAAAAAAATATTTTCTGGATCAAGGTTGTTTTTTTTTCAAGAGAGGCTTTATTACCGCCACTTTTAGTGAGTTTGGTACACATCCGGTGGATAGAGAGCCATTTATTATGTTCAACATAAGAGGGCCAAGCACAGGAAGCAGCTCTTTCAGTAGTTTAGTTGGAATAGGGTCCAGTATGCAGCTTGAAGGTTTAGAGGCCATGATTATTTTCATCATTGTGTCAATAGATAGTACTAAAACACTTGAGTGTCTCCCTTGATCCTAGGTCCTGGCAGAGTTGTGCAGACTCAGGACAACTGAGCTTTGGAGGAATACGCAGATTTAAAGACAAGTCTGTAATTTGCTTTCTAATGATCATGATCTTTTCCTCAAAGAAGTTCATGAATTTATTACTGCTGAAGTGAAAGCCATCCTCTCTTGGGGAATGCTGCTTTTTAGATAGCTTTGAGACAGTATCAAAAATAAATTTCAGATTGTTCTTATTTTTCTCAATTAAGTTGGAAAAATAGGATGATCGAGCAGCAGTGAGGGCTCTTCGATACTGCACGGTACTGTCTTTCCAAGCTAGTCAGAAGACTTCCAGTTTGGTGTGGCGCCATTTCCGTTCCAATTTTCTGGAAGCTTGCTTCAGAGCTAGGGTATTTTCTGTATACCAGGGAGCTAGTTTCTTATGACAAATCTTTTTAGTTTTTAGGGGTGCAACTGTATCTAGGGTATTGCGCAAGGTTAAATTGAGTTGCTCAGTTAGGTGATTAACTGATATTTGTCCTCTGACATATTTGGGTAAGCAGGAAGGGCATCAACATATCAGCTGATGTAAAAATGGCTATATAAATGCATTTGATTTGATCCAAGAAATCTTTGGGTTGTTTGAGAATTTATAGCATGACGTTTGATGTTTCTTGGTTGGGGTCTGAGCAGATTATTTGTTGCGATTGCAAATGTAATAAAATGTAATAATCTGATAATAAATAAATAAATAAATAAATAAATAAATAAAATGTAATAAAATGTAATAATCTGCTATGACTACAAGGTCCAATAGGAATTCAGGTAACTCAGTGAGGAACGCTGTATATGGCCCAGGAGGCCTGTAAACAGTAGCTATAAAAAGTAATTGAGTCGGCTGCATAGATTTCATGACTAGAAGCTCAAAAGACAAAAACGTATGGGGTTTTTTTGTAAATTGAAATTTGCTATCGTAACTGTTAGCAACACCTCCGCCTTTGCTGGATGCACGGGGGATATGGTCACTGGTGTAACCAGGAGGTGACGCCTCATTTAACACAGTAAATTCATCAGGCTTAAGCCATGTTTCAGTCAAGCCAATCACATCAAGATTATGATCAGATTAGCTCATTGACTATAACTGCCTTTGAAGTGAGGGATCTAACATTAAGTAGCCCTATATTGAGATGTGAGGTATCACGATCTCTTTCAATAATGGCAGGAATGGAGGAGGTCTTTATTCTAGTGAGATTGCTAAGGCGAACACCGCCATGTTTAGTTTTGCCCTAACCTAGGTCGAGGCACAGACACGGTCTCAATGGGGATAGCTGAGCTGACTACACTGACTGTGCTAGTGGCAGACTCCACTAAGCTAACAGCCTGCTGCCTGGCCTGCACCTTATTTCATTGTGGAGCTAGGGGAGTTCAGAGCCCTGTCTATGTTCGTAGATAAGACGAGAGCACCCCTTCAGCTAGGATGGAGTCCGTCACTCCTCAACAGGCCAGGCTTGGTCCTGTTTGTGGGTGAGTCCCAGAAAGAGGGCCAATTATCTACAAATTCTATCTTTTGGGAGGGTCAGAAAACAGTTTTCAACCAGCGATTGAGTTGTGAGACTCTGCTGTAGAGCTCATCACTCCCCCTAACTGGGAGGGGGCTAGAGACAAGTATTCAATGCCGACACATCTTTCTAGCTGATTTACACGCTGAAGCTATGTTGCGCTTGGTGACCTCTGACTGTTTCATCCTAACATCGTTGGTGCCGATGTGGATAACAATATCTCTATACTCTCTACACTCGCCAGTTTTAGCTTTAGCCAGCACCATCTTCAGATTAGCCTTAACGTCGGTAGCCTTGCCCCCTGGTAAACAGTGTATGATCACTGTATGATCACTTTAATTGTATATATTCCCTATATAGGCCTAGTGCATCACATTTGGGCTCTGATCAAAAGGAGTTCACTACAGAGGGAATAAGGTGCCATTTCAGATTCAAAAGTAGTGCACTATGAAGGAAATAGGGTGCCATTTGGGACACACTTCTCTCTCCACCTCTAATGGCCGCCCAGCTTGGAGTAGTTCATTGACTGAGTGGGATGAGTCCGGTGGAGAGGGCTGGTGAAGGAGATGAAATAGCTTTTACAAACCCTGGGCTGGAACCCAAACTGCATACCATTCCTTATTATAGTGCACCACTTTGGACCAGGGCCCATGGGGTTCTAGTCAAAATTAGTGCACTATATTAAGCCCTTAGTGTGCCACTTGTGATGTAGGCCTGAACTCCTGCTGGAGTACATCTGGAGTGGGTTGTACAACTCAAGTAGGCAGCTGAATACACATATAAAATAAATACTTCCACATATTTTGTCATAACATCTCTGATTATTAGACAGATTTTTGACTAAAATGTAAATGTAAAATAAGGCAGTGAGGAAACAGATCGCTAAACACTGGTGTGGTCCTCAACTAAATACACCCGCTCCACACCACAGATCCAATCCTCATACCCTTGCAAGGAGAAGACTTTCATGAACTGTCAGAGACACTTGGGAGAAAAGGCCAGCATCAATGTAAATTAATATGTTTATGTATATGAATACAACATACTCGATTTATTGATTTTTACATTACTGTCCATTAATTTGTTGGCCAATGCCAGCTATTTGATTTCGCTCACCTGTCCATTGCACTGCACATACAAATGTGTTCTGCAATCTCGCCACAGAAGGCCAGTATGGGAACACTTGCTGCTGAAGCCAGGCTGCATTATAATACAGACAGATTGAGTGAAGGGGTGGAAGGGCAGGGGGACAAAGCATCACACAGAGAACAGGCATGTGAAAGGGAGGAGAGATGATGTGCGGGACACTTCATGCACAAATTGCATTTTTAATATGGGGTGGGGGGTATCTCCAACCGGCAACGGCCGCCGTAGAAACAGCTTACTTCTGCTGGCTGGCAAGAACGCTAGCGAGACATCCATCATAAAGCCTCTCCCAAACGATATGGTTTGTGTGCACTCCGCTTTAGGGAGAGAGAGGGAAGAAAGAACAAAAAAATGTGCCTTTAAAATAGGGTGTGAGTCATACTTGTACAAAACGGGCACGAAAATTACACAAAAACATTGGGTTCCATACATCACTGACAAGCATTCCTAAATCAACTGCTCCCAGATTATTTCACTAACTCATCCTAGAGAAGTGAGATGGCTAATCGCTAGACTAGTTCTTTTGAGGCAAGCTACAGAGACATTTGTCAAACGGTGACATGTTTTTCTTCTCTCCTTTCGCCAGAAACCCAGGGGTCTTCCAGGCACTAGCAGCACATTCTGGCAGCAGAGCTCCGTCTGGCCTACATAAGACAACACACCCTGAGGACAGACCCAGACTGCATCCCAAATGGCACCCTATTCCCTATATAGAGCACTACTTTTGACCAGGGCGCCAAATGGGACGCAGCCCCAGCCACACGCTCATCTCCATGACTGTCATGTAACATCAACATTCACCCCCCCCCCACACCAGCTAACATACAGAGAGGAAATACCAACCAATGCCACAAAAACACCTAATCTAAGAAACCCAGAACTAAAATAATGCGCAAATGCATCAGATGCTTGATTAAGTTCTGGGAAGAGATGCATGAGATAAGATACACTACATGACCAAAAGTAGGTGGACACCTGCTCGTGAAACATCTCATTCCAAAATCATGGACATTAATATGGAGTTGAACCCCCCTTTGCTGCTATAACAGCCTTCAACTCTTCTGGGAAGGTTTTACACTAGATGTGGGAACATTGCTGTGGGGACCTGCTGCTATTCATCCACAAGAGCATTAGTGATGTCTGGCACTGATGTTGGGCGATTAGGCCTGGCTCGGCGTTCCAATTCATCCCAAAGGTGTTGAATTGGGTTGAGATCAGGGGTCTGCGCAGGGCTGTCAAATCTTCCACACCGATAAACCATTTCTGTATGGACCCTGCTTTGTTTACAGGGGAATTGTCTTGCTGAAACAGGAAAGGGCCTTCCCCAAACTGTTGCAACAAAGTTGGAAGCACAGAATCGTCTAGAATGTCATTGTATGCTGTAGCTTTAAGATTTCCCTGCACTGGAACTAAGGGGCCTAGTCCAAACCATGAAAAACAGCCCCAGACCATTATTCCTCCTCCACCAAACTTTACAGTTGGCAGTATGCATTGGGGCAGTTAGTGTTCTTCTGGCATCCGCCAAATTTTGTTTGTTGAACTAGCAGATGGTGAAGCGTGATTCATCACTCCAGAGAACGTGTTTCCACTGCTCTAGAATCCAATATGTACGAGCTTTACACCACTCCAGCCGACGCTTGGCATTGCGCATGGTGATCTTAGGCTTATGTGCGGCTGCTCTGACATGGAAACCCATTTCATGAAGCTCCCGACAAACAGTTCTTGCGCTGACGTTGTTTCCAAAGGCTGTTTGGAACTCGGTAGGGAGTCTTGCAACAGAGGAAAGACAATTCTTACGTGCTACACGCTTCAGCACACAGCGGGCCGTTCTGTGAGCTTGTGTGGCCTACCAGTTTGCGGCTGATCCGTTGTTGATCTGACAACTTAGATGGAAAATTACTGATGATAATAGAGGATGATATTGCCACTCCTATTTGCCATATCTTCAATCTAAGCCTACTAGAAACGGTGTGCCCTCAGGCCTGGAAAGAAGCAAAAGTAATGCCTCCTTTACTGACTCAAATAACTGATCAAAGAGCCTGTTACCAACCCTTTGTAAACTTTGACAAGATACAATGCTATTTTACTGTAAACAAATTGAAAACAGATTTTCAGCATGCTTATAGGGAAGGACATTCAACAAGCACACATTCACAGCACTTACACAAATGCCTGATGATTGGCTGGAAGAAATTGATGACAAAAAGATTGTGAGGGCTGTTTTGTTAGACTTCAGTGTGGCTTTTGACATTATCGATCATAGTCTGCTGCTGGAAAAATGTATGTGTTATGGCTTTCCACCCCCTGCTATAGTGTGGATAAAGAGTTACCTGTCAAACACAACAGAGGATGTTCTTTAGTGGAAGCCTCTCGAACATTATCCAAGTAGAACCAGGAATTCCCCAGGACAACGGTTTAGGCACCTTACTTTTTTCATTCTTTAAATCTTTAAATCTTCAGTCTCTATGTATGCGGCTGACTCAACACTGTACACGTCAGCTACTACAGCGACTGCAACACTTAACAAAGAACTGCAGTTAGTTTCAGAATGGGTGGCAAAGAATAAGTTAGTCCAAAATATTTCAGTAACTAAAAGCATTATATTTGGACAAATCGTTCACGAAACCCAAACCCTCAACTAAATATTGTAATGAATAATGTGGAAATTGAGCAAGTTGAGGAGATTAAATGAGACTCAGAGTGGTAGAAGTATGTCCATAGTAAAGTGCTGCTCTGTCTTCTTGACAATACTGTCCACAAGGCAGGTCCTACAGGCCCTATTGTCGCACCTGGGCTACTTCAGTCGTGTGATCAGGTGCCACAAAGAGGGAGTTAGGAAAATTGCAATTGGCTCAGAACAGGGCAGCGTGCCTGGCCCTTAAATGTACACGGAGAGCTACCATGAATGATAAAAACTCAGCAAAAAAAGACACGTCCTCTCACTGTCAACTGCGTTTATTTTCAGCAAACTTAGCATGTGTCAATATTTGTAAGAACATAACAAGATTAAACAACTGAGACATAAACTGAACAAGTTCCACAGACATGTGACTAACAGAAATGGAATAATCTGTCCCTGAACTAAAGGATCAAAATCAAAAGTAACAGTCAGTATCTGGTATGGCCACCAGCTGCATTAAGAACTGCAGTGCATCTCCTCCTCATGGACTGCAGCAGATTTCACAGTTCTTGCTGTGAGATGTTACCCCAATCTTCCACCAAGGCACCTGCAAGAGACGGTGGGTTTGTGCCCATAGGCGAAGTTGTTGCCGGTGATGTCTGGTGAGGACCTGTCTTACAACAGGCCTTATAACAGTCCAGCCTCTCTCAGCCTATTGCGGACAGTCTGAGCACTGATGGAGGGATTGTGCATTTCTGGTGTAACTCAGGCAGTTGTTGTTGCCATCCTGTCCCGCAGGTGTGATGTTCGGATGTACCGATCCTGTGCAGGTGTTGTTACACGTGGTCTGCCACTGGGAGGACGATCAGCTGTCCGTCCTGTCTCCCTGTAGCGCTATCTTAGGCGTCTCACAGTACGCACATTGCAATATATTGCCCTGGCACGTTCACGCAGATGAGCAGGGACTCTGGGCATCTTTCTTATGTTTTTTCTTCAGTGTCAGTAGAAAGGTCTCTTTAGTGTCCTAAGTTTTCTTAACTGTGATTGCCTACCGTCTGTAAGCTGTTAGTGTCTTAACAACCATTCCACAGGTGCATGTTCATTCATTGTTAATGGTTCATTGAACAAGCATGGGAAACAGTGTTTAAACCCTTTACAATGAAGATCTGTGAAGTTATTTCAATTTTTACAAATTAGTTTTGAAGGACAGGGTCCTGAAAAAGGGACATTTCTTATTTTGCTGAGTTTACATGGCAGGCTCTCATGGCTCAAAGTGGAGGAGATATTGATACTACTTGATTTTGTAAGGTGTTGACAAGCTGAATGCACCAAGCTGTCTGTTTAAACTACTAGCACACAGCTCGGACGCATATGCATATCCTTCAAGACATGCCATCAGAGGTCTCTTCACAATCCCCAAGTCCAGAACAGACTATGGGAGGCGCACAGTATTACATTGAGCTATGACTACATGGAACTTTATTCCACCTGATAGAACAGCGAAGAGACACACACAGGTACAGACACACGCATACACACACGGGTGCTAGAACACGCACTCTACACACATGTACATGGGGATCCCTAGCAACAGATAATGGGGATCCCTAATAAAATACTAAATAGAAATACCTTGATACAATCCTGGTTTCACAATACAGTGGAAACCACAGCGGTAACAATAGGCCATTACAATGATTTGAGACAATCGTGAAGTGATGACTCATTAAATTCTGTGACTCAAATGATCAGACTGTTCCCTCTGTGTTTCTACTACCACAGCATGCCAGCAGATGTCAGGGTAGGTGGAGAATTCAGCACAGATTAACTCAAAAATGCCCCTTTTGCTACAGGGTGAAGTTTCCCCTGTAAACAAACACACTGCCTGCATCTCAGAGCAGGATTCAAGGAACACTTATAGTCCTTTTATAATGCAGGGTTTTATAGATCTGGGGTGAAGTTTCCCTTAGGTAAAGATCTAGGATCAGCGACCCCTCAACCATTAGTGGAGAAAATGCAAAACTGACCCAAGATCAGCATCTAGAGGCAACTTCACCCTACTTAGGTAGAAATAAGCCCACTTTAGGTGAACATTGTGGTTTGTGTATCCTTATCATATTGAGATAAGAGTACTTGAGAGTACTACTGAAGTTACAAAATACAAATCAACATAGCTGGCCAGCCTATGAGCAATGTTCCAGCTGAACTGCACACGTGCACGGCCTCGCACCTCCTCCAGGACTGCGACGCAGAAGAAATACCAGGCAGCACAGAGATGCAAGAGATTGAACTTCAACTAGTTCGCCCCATTAGTTTGCACTGTATAGATGAACATTTCTTCTGTGATCGAATCAACATTATATCAGCCCCTTTTCAATCGAACAAAACAAAACAAATCCAACTTTGCAAGATTGAGTCTGTGATTTTGTTGTAGGCAGAGCCAGAGCACAAAACGGAGTAGAATTCTATTGGCGGGTAGCCAACAATCCGTCTTTCAATCACCCGCGAGTATATGTGCACAGAGCTGCGAATGATATTATTTACTAGTTAGCGAGTATATGTGCACAGAGCTGCGAATGATATTATTTACTAGTTAGCGAGTATATGTGCACAGAGCTGCGAATGATATTATTTACTAGTTAGCGAGTATATGTGCACAGAGCTGCGAATGATATTATTTACTAGTTACTATATGTGCACAGAGCTGCGAATGATATTATTTACTAGTTAGCGAGTATATGTGCACAGAGCTGCGAATGATATTATTTACTAGTTAGCGAGTATATGTGCACAGAGCTGCGAATGATATTATTTACTAGTTAGCGAGTATATGTGCACAGAGCTGCGAATGATATTATTTACTAGTTAGCGAGTATATGTGCACAGAGCTGCGAATGATATTATTTACTAGTTAGCGAGTATATGTGCACAGAGCTGCGAATGATATTATTTACTAGTTAGCGAGTATATGTGCACAGAGCTGCGAATGATATTATTTACTAGTTAGCGAGTATATGTGCACAGAGCTGCGAATGATATTATTTACTAGTTAGCGAGTATATGTGCACAGAGCTGCGAATGATATTATTTACTAGTTAGCGAGTATGTGCACAGAGCTGCGAATGATATTATTTACTAGTTAGCGAGTATATGTGCACAGAGCTGCGAATGATATTATTTACTAGTTAGCGAGTATATGTGCACAGAGCTGCGAATGATATTATTTACTAGTTAGCGAGTATATGTGCACAGAGCTGCGAATGATATTATTTACTAGTTAGCGAGTATATGTGCACAGAGCTGCGAATGATATTATTTACTAGTTAGCGAGTATATGTGCACAGAGCTGCGAATGATATTATTTACTAGTTAGCGAGTAATTAGCCCAGTTATAGATAAGAATAGTTCAGCAATGCGGAGTTACTGCTTCCTACAAGAGCACAAAACATGTACGCTACATTTCAATCTGTCTTTGAAATGCTATTTAGGTTGTTGAATATGCAAATAAGCCAACAGGCAAAGGGGTAGTCTACATTGTATAATTCTCTGTATGGTAATAATTCATTTGATTTTGTAAAGTGGTTTCTTGCATCATACAACACAATGCAATTTACAGTTCATTGTTTTGCAGACCAAGGGAAAAAAATAATTAATTCATGTCAAGCCCTTAACTCTTAGAACTACCCATCCCAGATCCGGGACAATTGTCATCAACTACACTAATTAGCATAGCGCAACAGTCAAAAAATATTACTAGAAAATATTAATATTCATGAAATCACAAGTGAAATATAGTGAAACACAGCTTAGCATTTTGTTAATCACCCTGTCATCTCAGATTTTTAAATTATGCTTTACAGCCAAAGCAAGACAAGCGTTTGTGTAAGTTTATCGATAGCCTAGCATAGCATTATGTCCAGCTAGCAGCAGGAAGCTTGGTCACGAAAATCAGAAAAGCAATCAAATTAAATTGTTTACATTTGATGAGCTTCGGATGTTTTCACTCACGAGACTTCCAGTTAGACAGCAAATGTTCCTTTTGTTCCATAAAGATGATTTTTATAGCCGAAATACCTCCGTTTCTTGTCCACGTTTTGTTGAGAAATCCACCGGAAATTGCGGTCACGACAATGCCGAAAAAAACTCCAAATTAGATCCATAATATTGACAGAAACATGGCAAACGTTTTTTATAATCAATCCTCAAGGTGTTTTTCAAATATCTATTCGATAATATATCAACCGGGACAATTGGCTTTTCAGTAGGAGTGAGAGGAGCAATGGCCGCCTTTGTCTATTATGCACAAATCACTCTGAGAGCCACCACCTGACCACTGACACAATGTTGTCGTTCACACTAATTTTTCAAAATAAAAGCCTGAAACTATGTCTAGTGGCTGTAGACACATTAGGGAAGCCATAGAAAAATGAATATGGATGAAATCCCTTTCAATGGGCAATAGGGATGCATAGGAACAAAGGGGTTTCAAAATAAGAGTCACTTCCTGATTGGATTTTTCTCAGGCTTTCGCCTGCAGTATCAGTTCTGTTATACTCACAGACAATAGTTTTACAGTTTTGGAAACCGTAGAGTGTTTTCTATCCTAAGCTGTCAATTATATGCATATTCTAGCATCTGGTCCTGAGAAATAGCCAGTTTACTTTGGGAATGTTATTTTTCTAAAAATGAAAATAGTGCCCCCTAGTGTTAAAACGTTATTAAAAGTCTCATGCAATGTAGCCTGCATTGAACACCACATATAGGTAGGTTACTGTAGGCTGCTATTTCACAGAAATCAAAAGCTATTTCCATGTGAAAATGTTATGGGATTTGCTCCATTGGATTTGTTGGTGAGCCTACATTATGTTTGAAAAGCCACAATAGCCAATTGGCTACTGTCTAAAACAATTGGCTACTGTCTAAGGAAACAGCCTCAGTGTTCACTGTAAACACGCCGGAAGTTGTACAAAATTGTCAAAAACGTTCAAGTTTCCGCTCACAAGACCTAAAATTTACACACTGGTTAAACTGGGGCAGAGAGGACAAACAACAAATATGCATCTCGGAAAGTATTCAGACCCCTTGATTTTGTCACATTACGTTACAGTCTTATTCAAAAATGGATTACATTTTTTTAAAAACATGTCCTCATTAATCTACACACAATACCCCATAATGACATAGCAAAATTAGATTTTTATAAATGTTTGCTAATTTATTACAAATAAAAAACAGAAATACCTTATTTACATAAGTATTCAGACCTTTTGCTATGAGACTTGAAATTGTAGCTCAGGTACATCCTGTTTCCATTGATCATCCTTGAGATGTTTCTACAACTTAATTGGAGTCCACCTGTGGTAAATCAACTGATTGGACATTATTTGGAAAGGCACACACCTGTCTATATAAGGTCCCAAACTGACAGTGCATGTCAGAGCAAAAACTAAGCCATGAGGTGGATGGAATTGTCTGTAGAGCGTCGAGACAGGATTGTGTCGAGGCACATATCTGGGGAAGGGTACCAAAACATTTCTGCAGCATTGAAGGTCCAAGAACACAGTTGCCTCCATCATTCATAAATGGAAGAAGTTTGGAACCACCAAGGCACATGACAGCCCACTTGGAGTTTGCCAAAACGACTCTCTGGTCTGATGAAACCAAGACTGAACTCTTTGGCCTGAATGCCAAGTGTCACATCTGGAGGAAACCTGGCACCATGGCTACAGTTAAGCATGGTAGTGGCTAGAGGTCGACAGATTAATCGGAATGGCCGATTAATTAAGGCCGATTTCAAGTTTTTATAAAAATCGGAAATCGGTCATTTTGGACGCCGATTTTGCCAATATATATATTTTTTTACACTTTCATTTAATCTTTATTTAACTAGGCAAGTCAGTTAAGAACAAATTCTTATTTTCAATGACGGCCTAGGAACGGTGGGTTAACTGCCTTGTTCAGAGGCAGAACGACTGATTTTTACCTTGTCAGCTCAGGGATTCAGTCTTGCAACCTTACAGTTAACTAGTCCAACGCTCTAACCACCTGCCTCATGAGGAGCCCGCCTGTTACGCGAATGCAGTAAGAAGTCAAGGTAAGTTGCTAGCTAGCATTAAACTTAATCAATAATAATCACTAATTATAACTACACATGGTTGATGATATTACTAGTTTATCTAGCGTGTCCTGCGTTGTATATAATCAATGCGCATTCATGAAAAAGGACTGTCGTTGCTCCAACGTGTACCGAACCATAAACACCAATTTATTTTTTTAAATCAATACACAGAAGTATATATTTTTAAACCTGCATATTTAGCTAAAATAAATCCAGATTAGCAGGCAATATTAACCAGGTGAAATTGTGTCACTTTTCTTGCGTTCATTGCATGCAGAGTCAGGGTATATGCAACAGTTTGGGCCGCCTGGCTCATTGCGAACTAATTTGCCACAATTTTACATAATTATGGCATAACATTGAAGGTTGTGCAATGTAACAGCAATATTTAGACTTAGGGATGCCACTCGGTAGATAAAATACGGAATGGTTCCGTATTTCACTGAAAGAATAAACATCTCATTTTCGAGATGATAGTTTCCGGATTCGACCATATTAATAACCTAAGGCTTGCATTTCTGTGTGTTATTATGTTATAATTAAATCGGCCGATTAATCGGCAGCGACTTTTTTTGGTCCTCCAATAATCGGTATTGGTATCGGTGTTGAAAAATCATAATCAGTCAACCTCTAGTAGTGGCAGCATCATGCTGTGAGGATATTTTTCAGCGGTAGGGACTGGGGGATTAGTAAGGATTGAGGGAAAGATGAACGGAGCCAAGTACAGAGCGATCCTTGACGAAAACCTGCTCCAGAGCGCTCAGGACCTCAGACTGGGGAGAAGGCTCACCTTCCAACAGGACAACAACCCTAAGCACACAGCCAAGACAACGAATGAATGGCTTCAGGAGAAGTCTCTGAACGTCCTTGAGTGGCCCAGCAAGAGCCCAGACTTGAACCCGATCTAACAGAGATCTGTAGAGAAGAATTTGAGAAACTTCCCAAATGCATGTGTGCAAAGCTTGTAGCGTCATACCCAAGAAGACTCAAGGTTGTAATCACTGCCAAAGGTGCTTTAACAAAGTGCTGAGTAAAAGGTCTGAATACTTATGTAAATGTGATCAGTGTTTATTTTTATAAAGTTGCTAAAAAAATAAACCTGTTTTTGCTTTGTCATTATGGGGTATTGTGTGTAGATTGATGAAGTGCCAATCGGATGAGACCAATTCCTGCTTCTAGTAGTGTTAACACACCTTCCCATCTAGGGCCTCCCACACAATCATTAGATTATCAGACCCTCCTAACACCAGGTGAGTTTCTGTACCATCATCAGGGAGGAAGACAACCAACTGTCATAAACAGTCTATCAAAGCATTGGATGAAACATATCAATATATATTATCAGCATATCAAAGCATTGGATGAAGCATGCAGGTAGCTACTCACCACAGTCCTCTCTGTAGACTCACTGGATTGTGTTCACCCCCCGAGATGTCCATTCAGGACAGCAACAACACCTTTCTCCTGTAAAGCTGACTGTCACAGCAAATATGCCTTATACCCAAGGACTCCAAGAAGCTGTCAACATTGACAAGACTGATGATGTAGTGACACGAGTACATTTCAATTGTGAAATACATATATTACTTTTGGGTCATAGAGAGTGGCGTAATTACATTTTCTACATGCAATGACCCCATGAAAGAACATTTTGGGTTTGATTAGCACAACATGAGACATGGCATGTTTCTATTATGGGCGCTGCCATTCTGAATTCTACACCGCAGCAGAGTTGCCGTAAATACGGGTATACATGGCAAAAAATTCTACAAAGATTTCGCTCACAAAGCTTAATGGGTGAAATGAAGTTGAACACACTCTGGAAAACTGTACATTTTTGTTTCACAAGACTGCAATTTAAGGGGACAGTTGCTTTAATTTTATTGGTGGCATTGTTACCTTTACAATAAAACATTACACACGCTTCATCGTAGCCTACATGATCTCGAACAATCTCTAAACTCTTCTGGTTGCGTTATTGGGTAGAATCCACTAGGTGGTGCAATAGACCCATTGTGGGCCTTGCGCAGCAAAAGCCTCAGTTTCAATCTTCGACATACAGTTATTCTTATTCATGGGACTTGCGAAGCAAACGTCTTTTTAGTACTTAATGGGACTTGTAAAGCTAAGTCTTCAACATACTCAGAGGCAACCCATCATTCAGGGCCTGTTTTGGGCCTCCCTGTTCAGTAAAAAAAAAAAAATCCTGTTTTGCATGTTATTTTGGCAGTAATACTTGTCACATATCAGTTTGCAAACAATGTAAAAAAAAACAATAATAATAATTGAGATAATAAAGATGTATACAAACATGATCTTGAGTAAGGCAGCTCCAAAATGCGGAAAATACAGAGCGTAGGGGTTGGTAATGTTCTCTAGTTGTGCCGTGATTGGCTCAGTGTTCTGTCACTCATGGGGACACTAGTCACCTCAAAATCTTTAGGGAGAGCTCGAAAATGTAAGCCCCGTGGGTGCTGAAATAGCCTTTTTTATCAAAAGTGTTGAAAAACTTGTCGATAATCAACTGACTGCCTTTCTTGATGTTTATAGTATTCTCTCTGGTATGCAATCTGGTTTCTCTCAGGTTATGGATGTGTCACTGCAACCTTAAAGGTCCTCAATGATGTCACCATTGCCCTTGATTCTAAGAAATGGTGTGCTGCTATTGTTATTGATTTGACCAAAGCTTTTGATATGGTATTCCATTCTTGTGGGCCAGCTAAGGAGTATTGGTGTCTCTGAGGGGTCTTTGGCCTGGTTAGCTAACTACCTCTCTCAAAGAGTGCAGTGAATAAAGTCAGAAAATCTGCTGTCTCAGCCACTGCCTGTCACCAATGGAGTACCCCAAGGCTTGGGGAGGTATGGCCCCACACTCTTCTCAATTTACATCAACAACACAGCTCAGGCAGTAGGAAACTCTCTCATCCATTTATATGCAGATGATACAGTATTGTACTCAGCTGGCACCTCAGTGGATTTTGTGTTAAATGCTCTACAACAAAGTTTTTTTAATGTCCAACAAGCTTTCTCTACCCTTAACCTTGTTCTGAACACCTCCAAAGGTCATGTGGTTTGGTAAGAAGAATGCCCCTCTCCCCACAGGTGTGATTACTACCTCTGAGGGTTTAGAGCTGGAGGTAGTCACCTCATACAAGTACTTGGGAGTATGGCTGGAAGGTACACTGTCCTTCTCTCAGCATATATCTAAGCTACAGGCTAAAGTTAAATCTAGACTTGGTTTCCTCTATCGTAATCGCTCCTCTTTCACCCCAGCTGCCAAACTAACTCTGATTCAGATGATCATCCTAATGCTAGATTACGGAGACATCATTTATAGATAGGCAGGTAAGGGTGCTCTCGAGCGGCTAGATGTTCTTCACCATTCGGTCATCAGATTTGGACACATCACTGCACTCTATACTCCTCTGTAAACTGATCATCTCTGTATACCTGTCGCAAGACCCACTGGTTGATGCTTATTTATAAAACCCTCGTAGGCCTCACTCCCCCCTTATCTGAGATATCTATTGTAGCCCTCATCCTCCACATACAACACCCATTCTGCCAGTCACAGTCTGTTAAAGGTCCCCACACATCCTTGGTTCGCTCGTCTTTTCAGTTCGCTGCAGCTAGCAGATGGAACGAGCTGCAAAAAACACTGAAACTGGACAGTTTTATCTCAATCTCTTCATTGAAAGACTCAATCATGGATCTGACTGACACTTGTCCTGCTTTGTGTGACGTATTGATTTTTATTTCATTTTTTTAATACATTTTTACCGCTTTTTCTCCCCAATTTCATGGTGTCCAATTGTTTAGTAGCTACTATCTTGTCTCATCGCTACAACTCCCGTACGGGCTCGGGAGAGACAAAGGTTGAATGTCATGCGTACTCCGATACACAACCCAACCCAACCAAGCCGCACTGCTTCTTAACACAGCGCCATCCAACCCGGAAGCCAGCCGCACCAATGTGTCGGAGGAAACACCGTGCACCTGGCAACCTTGGTTAGCGTACATTGCTCCAGGCCCGCCACAGGAGTCGCTGGTGCGCGATGAGACAAGAATTTCCCTCCCGGCCAAACCCTCCCTAACCCGGACAACGCTAGGCCAATTGTGCATCGCCCCACGGACCTCCCGGTCGCGGCCGGTTATGACAGAGCCTGGGCGCGAATCCAGAGTCTCTGGTGGCGCAGCTGTGTTGCTACCATATTGTTGTCATGTTGTGTTGCTACCATGCTGTTTTGTCATGTGTTGCCTTATGTCTCTCTATAGTGTTGTCTCTCTTGTCGTGATGTGTGTTTTGTCCTATATTTATATTTTATTTATTTATTTTAATCCCAGCCCACGTTCCCGCAGGAGGCTTTTTGGTAGGCCGTCATTGTAAATGAGAATTTGTTCTTAACTGACTTGTTTAGTTAAATAAAGGTTAAATAAATAAATAAAATAAAAAAGAAGGCAAAAGGACATTGGCCACAGATAAAATGACGTCAAATCACGTTATATCTACCGTAACTGGACTGATGTCAACATCATACTTTCAAAAGTAAGCAGTCATCATCATGAATCAAGTCGACAATCTACTGGCAAATCCTTTTCAATCCTTGTCATATGAAGAGAAATTATAGATACAGTAAATGGTATCGGTGCTCATCGGCCATTGGACATAAACATACTACTTGTTCTTATTATTATTATTCTGTAGCACGCTACTCCTCCTACACCGTTTAAGCTAGAAATGGTGTTAACTTCAAAACGTGCAGAATTGTATACAACTTTTTGATATCGTCTATACTTTGTCATAGAGCCTACCAATCTGTAGATGTTAACCCATTAACTGCTCTCTTTCTCGCTGCAGTTAGTCATGTCAGAAGCTAGCAGATGCATTATTTAACAACAGCTGCAAATAAACATTAAAAACACATCACGTTTTGAGGTTCACTTTCCTTTATTTGTCTAACAACATTATCATGAATCTAGCAAATACGTTTTATGGGTCAGAGTGAAGTATTTCGGTCAGGCCAGGTAGGTGGGTCCGGATGGCCAGACAGATAGGTCCAGTCGGGCAGACAGGTGGGTCTGACCGGTCGGCCAGATAACTAGGTCCGGCCAACCAGCCAGATAGCTTAGTCCGGCTGGCCAGGTGGCAAGGTCCGGCCCCCAGCCTGATAGCTTGCAGATAGCTAGGTCCGTCGGGCCAACCGGCCAGAGAGGTAGGTCCAGCCAGCCAGATAGGTAGGTCCGTCCGGCTGGCCAGATAAGTAGGTCTGGCCTGCAACCCATACAGCTAGGTCCGGCCGGCCCGATAGGTATCCCCAAGACAGAACAGCAACCTCCGGTAAGACCAAGGGGGGTGGTTTGTGTCTTTTTGTCAACCACAGCTGGTGCGTAATCTCTAATATGAAGGAAGTCTTGAGGTTTTGTGTCGCCTGAGTACCTTATGATAAGTTGTAGACCACACTATTTACCAAGATAGTTGTTTATCTATATTCGTCGTAGCTGTCTATTTACCACCACAAACCGATGCAGGCATTAAGACCGCACTCAAAAAGCTGTATAAGGCCATAAGTAAACAAGAAAATGCTCTTCCAGATGCAGCGCCGGAAAACTGTAATCCATTTTACCTCATTTCTATCAGCAAGTCACATGTACAACAAGAGGAAATAAAATCGAGACCACCTTTACTCCACACATAGAGACGAATACAAAGCTCTCCCTCTCTCTCAATTTGGCAAATCTGACAATTACTCTATCCTCCTGATTCCTGCTTACAAGCAAACATTCAAAAAGGAAGTACCAGTGCTCAATACAGAAGTGGTTAGATGAAGCTACTGGACTGTTTCGCAAGCACAGACTGGAATATGTTCCGGGGTTCATCCGATGACATTGAGGAGTATACGACATCAGTCACCGGCTTCATTAATAAGTGGACTGACGAAGTTGTTCTCCCATTGACCATATGTATATATCCCAACCAGAAGCTATTGATTACAGGCAACATCCGTATTGAACGTTAGAGCTTTCAAGGAGCAGGAAGCTAATCCGGACGGTTATAAGAAAGCCCGCTATGCTCGCTTCAAGGCATGCAACACTGAGCCAAGCATGAGAGCACCAGCTGTTCCAGACGACTGTGTGATCACGCTCTCCGTAGCCAATGTGAGTAAGACTTTTAAACAGGCTAACATTCACAAGGCCACAGGGACAGACAGATTACCAGGATGTGTACTCAGAGCATGTGCCGACTCCCTGACCCAGTCTATAATACCTACATGTTTCAAGCCGACCAACAGGATTGCCAAGGTAACCAGCCTAAATGACTACCGCCTCGTAACACTCACATCTCTGACTACAGCCTCAAACCCTGGACACACTCCAATTCACATACCTCCCCAACAGATCCACAGCAATATATAGTATGAGTTAAACAGACATAGTGTTTCCTCTCCCTCACTCTTATGTGTGTTTTAGTCTGTCCATTTTGTGATGGTAAATCCCTATTCAAATATATTGGGGGTGGTGCTAAGCTGACATATGGAATTGTTTTAAGATGGTCATACTATGGATCATTTAG
The DNA here is from genome assembly GCF_023373465.1 of Oncorhynchus keta. NCBI lineage: Eukaryota > Metazoa > Chordata > Actinopteri > Salmoniformes > Salmonidae > Oncorhynchus > Oncorhynchus keta. The sequence continues at coordinate 21,039,841 of NC_068439.1, forward strand.
CTATTCGATGTGGAATTTTAGGTCTCTTTTAGGTATACCAAAAATATATAAACAAATTATTTGATAAAATATTTATTTTGGCCATTACTACTAAAGTTAATAGAAATGCATTGAATAACACATTTGTAAATGGCAAAAAGGAAAGTAATTATGTAACTGCATTATGTAACTTTTTTGGCGACGTAACAAAATTCACATAGAAAATGTGTTTACAGAGTTGTCATTCTCGTTAAAAGCAAGTGTAAGAAGCGGTAAATCTGTTCTATATGCAATATTGCTATGCTTCCCATTCTTAAATTTCGTTGTTGCATCTTTCAGTTTCGTACACCAGCATCAAACAGCTGAAAATAAAATATCTTTGGTTATAGGAAATATATTTCACAGCTGTTTATATGGTACAACGATTCTCTACACTATAGGTGCTTATTTTGTCGCATAAACTGAAACTATTAGAATTTTAGCAACCAGGGAAAGGCTGAGCGATTTCTGCATAATGCATCTTTAAAGCTAATGATTGGGTGGGACAAATCAACCTGTTCTGTGGCAATTTCGCCATGTGTGTATGGCCTATTCACAACTCTAGTCCAGTACTAGCAGTAAGTACTAACTCCCCCTGCTATTTCCCACAGCCACGAACTACTGCACCCACCATTCTGAAGGCTTTGTTGTGCTTGCTCTCTGATGTAAGTCACAAACACATTCTGCATCAGAAATGATCAACTCATTATCTCTCTCAGCACCGGACAGATTGGTGAGCAGGTCCAGCTAATCACTATGTCCAGCAGAGGTCAACCCCCTTGCATTCACAAGGAAGACACAACCCCTGAAGTGTGTGTATGTGTGTGTAATGTCATCCCTACCTGCATGCATCAGCTTACAGAGCAGACAGACGATCTGTAGTTTAAGGTGCAGGATAAAGAGAGAGAGAGGCTCGAAAAGTATTAATGAGCGTGTGTGGGATTTAAATATCCATGATTATGTCACGACAGGGGAAATACTATAACAAAACATGGCAGCAAGATTAATGGCAGCTGCCTCTGTGTCACTTTCTGCAGCCTGTTTTTGTTTACAGGCAATTAAATGATCCTAGCCCCCGAGGGCCTCTCTCTGGCAGGCTGGCCAGCAGTGGTATAGGCATATTGAGCATATGACACTGGCAGTCACAATCACTGATGTCCAAAAGGAAGATCAGTTTGCACCTGTGGTCTCAAATGCAAGGTCAAAGGGGTTTAATGGTAGAGGTAAGGGAATCTTTCCACCATGCCCTTTTTGAAGGTGAAAGTATCCACTCTCTGGAAGCAGAAAAACAACTATGTTTTATCATTTATAGTTATCGCAGGGCCCGTCCAGTGTCATTAGCTCAAAACCCGAATGCCTCTGGAATGCAAAAGACATTGGTGTTCCAGGAAATGCTATATGAAATCTGTTGTACATTTCTTGAACTTAAATTCTATAACTCTATTTCAGAAAAGATATGACACCATTACTTATTTTTAGGGGAAACTACCAATCAAACTTTGTTGGTGGATTATTGGAATCATCATATGCCGCCCGTGAACCCAATATGCCTGAGAAAATACTTCAAAATCCCACTGCAAGTCATCCTTTAATCTGCATATCCCAGGGAACTGACTGAGTATGCAGCTTATTCCACGTTTCACTGTGCACAAAATCACCCTCAATTCACGATCTTTACATTCAGCTCAGCAGTTCTGTTCCCAAGAGCCACACGGCCAAGAGGAAAGATACAGAGAGTGAAATAGCAGTCCGTATTTCTGCAGAGTATAAAAACTTCAGAGGCAGCTATAAGCAAGACAATCACACATTGCCTAGACATGCTAGGACAGTGTGGATACGCTTACACAAAACAAATAGAGTTGTCTGAGTCTGATTGTTTTCCTCAGAAAATATGTCTAACAAACAATAAAAACAGTGCCTCCAGAGTGGCACAGCGGTCTGAGGCACTGCATTGCAGTGCTTGATGCGTCACTACAGACCCAGGTTTGATTCCAGGCTGCGGTCTCCGGGAGACCCATGAGGCGGCACATAATTGGCCCAGCGTCGTCGGGGTTAGGGGAGGGTTAGACCCATGAGGCGGAACACAATTGGCCCAGCGTCGTCCGGGTTAGGGGAGGGTTTGGCCATCCACTGACTTCGGTCGCCAGCTAGACAGTTTTTCCTCTGACATATTGGTGCGGCTGGCTTCCGGGTTACGCAAGCAGTTTGTCAAGAAGCAGTGAGGCTTGGCAGGTTCGTGTTTCGGAGGATGCATGGTTCTCGATCTTTGCCTCTCCCGAGTCCGTAGGGGGGTTGCATAGAAGGGACAATACTGGAACTACTAATTGGATATCACAAAAAAGGGGTAAAAGTAAAAAAATATATACAGTACTTGTCAAAAGTTTGGACACACCTACTCATTCAAGAGTTTTTCTTTATTTTGACTATTTCATACATTGTAGAATAATAGTGAAGACATCAAACTATGAAATAACACATATGGAATCATGTAGTAACCAAAAAAAGTGTTCAACAAATATTATTCAAAGTAGGCTCCCTATGCCTTGATGACAGCTGGAAATGGAATGCATTTCAATCAACAGGTGTGCCTTGCTGAAAGTTCATTTGTGGAATTTCTTTCCTTCTTAATGTGTTTGAGCCAATCAGTTGTGTTGTGACAAGGTAAGGGTGGTATACAGAAGATAGCCCTATTTGGTAAAAGACAAAGTCCATATTATGGCAAAAACATCTCCTTCGAGCGCTGCTCCCGAGTGGCGCAGTGGTCTAAGGCACTGTATCTCAGTGACCGAGGCATCACTACAGACCCTGGTTTTATTCCAGGCTGTATCAAAGCCGTCCGTGATTGGAAGTCCCATAGGGTGGCGCACAATTGGCCCAGCGTCATCCGGGTTAGAGTTTGGCCAGGGTAGGCCTTTGTTGTAAATAAGAATTTGTTCTTAATGTTCTTAACTAACTTGCCGTGTTAAATAATTGTTAAAAATAATAATAATAATAAGCAAAGAGAAACTACAGTTCATCATTACTTTAAGAAATGAAGGTCAGTCAATCTGGCAAATTTCAAGAACCTTTAAAGTTTCTTCAAGTGCAGTTGCAAAAACCATTAAGCGCTATGATGAAACTGGCTCTCATGAGGACCGCCACAGAAAAGGAAGACCCAGAGTTACCTCTGCTGCAGAGGATAAGTTCATTACAGTTACCAGCCTCTAATAACAGACACATCTCAACATCAACTTTTAAGAGGAGACTGCATGATTCAGGCCTCCATTTTTTATTTTTTATTTTTTTATTTCACCTTTATTTAACCAGGTAGGCTAGTTGAGAACAAGTTCTCATTTGCAACTGCGACCTGGCCAAGATAAAGCATAGCAGTGTGAACAGACAACACAGAGTTACACATGGAGTAAACAATTAACAAGTCAATAACAGTCTATATACATTGTGTGCAAAAGGCATGAGGAGGTAGGCGAATAATTACAATTTTGCAGATTAACACTGGAGTGATAAATGATCAGATGGTCATGTACAGGTAGAGATATTGGTGTGCAAAAGAGCAAAAAAGTAAATAAATAAAAACAGTATGGGGATGAGGTAGGTAAAAATGGATGGGTTATTTACCGATAGACTATGTACAGCTGCAGCGATTTTTGCAATTCGTTCCAGTCACAGGCAGCAGAGAACTGGAACGAAAGGCGGCCAAATGAGGTGTTGGCTTTCGGGATGATCAGTGAGATACACCTGCTGGAGCGCGTGCTATGGATGGGTGTTGCCATCGTGACCAGTGAACTGAGATAAGGCGGAGCTTTACCTAGCATGGACTTGTAGATGACCTGGAGCCAGTGGGTCTGGCGACGAATATGTAGCGAGGGCCAGCCGACTAGAGCATACAAGTCGCAGTGGTGGGTGGTATAAGGTGCTTTAGTGACAAAACGGATAGCACTGTGATAAACTGCATCCAGTTTGCTGAGTAGAGTGTTGGAAGCAATTTTGTAGATGACATCGCCAAAGTCGAGGATCGGTAGGATAGTCAGTTTTACTAGGGTAAGTTTGGCGGCGTGAGTGAAGGAGGCTTTGTTGCGGAATAGAAAGCCGACACTTGATTTGATTTTCGATTGGAGATGTTTGAGTCTGGAAGGAGAGTTTACAGTCTAGCCAGACACCTAGGTACTTATAGATGTCCACATATTCAAGGTCGGAACCATCCAGGGTGGTGATGCTGGTCAGGCGTGCGGGTGCAGGCAGCGAATGGTTGAAAAGCATGCATTTGGTTTTACTAGCGTTTAAGAGCAGTTGGAGGCCACGGAAGGAGTGTTGTATGGCATTGAAGCTCGTTTGGAGGTTAGATAGCACAGTGTCCAAGGACGGGCCGGAAGTATATAGAATGGTGTCGTCTGCGTAGAGGTGGATCAGGGAATCGCCCGCAGCAAGAGCAACATCATTGATATATACAGAGAAAAGAGTCGGCCCGAGGATTGAACCCTGTGGCACCCCCATAGAGACTGCCAGAGGACCGGACAGCATGCCCTCCGATTTGACACACAATTCATGGTTGAATTGCTGCAAAGAAACCACTACTGAAGGACACCAATAATAAGAAGAGACTTGCTTGGGTCAAGAAACATGGGTAATGGACATTAGACCGGTGGAAATCTGACCTTTTGTCTGATGAGTCCAAATTTGAGATTTTTGGTTCCAACCACTTTGTCTTTGTGAGATGCAGAGTGGGTGAACGGATGATCTCCACATGTGTGGTTCCCACCGTGAAGCATGGAGGAGGAGGTGTGATGGTGTGGGGGTGCTTTGCTGGTGACACTGTCTGCGATTCATTTAGAATTCAAGGCACACTTAACCAGCATGCTGCAGCAATACTCCATCCCATTTGGTTTGTGCTTAGTGGGACTATCATTTGTTTTTCAACAGGACAATGACCCAAAACACACCTCCAGGCTGTGTAAGATGTATTTGACCAAGGAGAGTGATGGAATGCTGCCTCAGATGATCTGGCCTCCACAATCACCCGACCTCAACCCAATTGAGATGGTTTGGGATGAGTTGGGCCACAGAGTGAAGGAAAAGCAGCCAACATGTGCTCATCATATGTGGGAACTCCTTCAAGACTGTTTGAAAAGCATTCCTCATGACGCTGGTTGAGAGAATGTAAAAAGTGTACAAAGCTGTCATCGAGGTTAAGGGTGGCTACTTTGAAGAATCTCAAATATAAAACAGATTTTTATTTGTTTACCACCTTTTTGGTTACTACATGATTCCATATGCGTTATTTCATAGTTTTGATGACTCCACTATTATTCTACAATGTAGAAAATAGTAAAAATTAAGAAAAACCGTTGAATGAGTACTTTTTTGTTGTTGACTGCTACTGTATATATATATATTAATATAATGTATAGTCTATCAGGCTGCCAATCACCAAAGAGATGGCTTTAACACACATCAAAGACTCACATTCCTGCAAACACCTTGTTACATACATGTCTTCATTCTTCCAATAAGCTTGAGCAAACGCCTGCTATGAAGTTAACATGTGAATTGAGAAGGTAGAGAGAGCTGTCTTCGATGCTTGTCCTGTAAAACTGTTTCTTGTGAGAGAGTCATGGAATATTACATCAACTAGTCAAGGGTTACTACCATGTAAACAAAACACTGGGGTAGGCTAAAGGCTATGCGGACAATAAACCATGTTGTACGAGTTTAAGACAAACTGAAATGAGCTCTGTAAATAAGAGACTAAAACGTCCTTGTCCCCAGTGTGCTCTCTCTCGCGATCGATCGTTACAACCTTTGTGTGCGTGTATGTGCGTGCCTGTCAGTTCTTACTCGTAAGGCTAGAGTCCTGGAGAGCCAACCCACTCTCTAGCTAGTTGCTGCAGACTCCTCTGTCTGTCGTAGTTGAGTAAACTACATAGACATTAGCGGGCGCACAGAATGCAGCACAGCCGAACACGAGTGGATTAAAACGTTATGCTTCTTTAGAGTCAGTCAGTCGACCGTGTAACTAGAGGAATAAACCCCAAATACTTTCACACATTACTTTACGGTAATTTACTGAAACGTTAAGCAAGGTAGCGGTAACCCAGTAGTGCATTGTGTAATAAAGAGAGATCGGCTGGAATGGCTTCATCTCCTTGCAGCAGTGTTAACTTTGATTCCGGACTGGAAATCAAAACTCGGTCGGTGGAACAAACACTTATCCCATTGGTCTCGCAGGTGAGTTGTTGTGCGCCAGAACGAAACGAGTAAAACTTTGTCCATGAACATTCTTAAAGGACGAATTGTTATTTTGTTTCATTTACCAAGCTAACGCAGTGTGTTGTGGATTGAAGGAGATTGCATTGCACTTTCACTCTCAAGTCGTCGATTGTTTAAACTATTCCGACATTTCTGTCAATGTGAAAGTTTGATATAGGTGCATTGGAATAACTGCGTTGTTCCCGTTTGTTTACGTGGAGGCCGCCGCATGTTCATGTTGTTGAGAAGTTTTGCCCTGACGAAAAAAGATTGCAGTCAGAGTGCAGTGTAACGGCAGTACACTGCAGTATAACTGCATTTAGAGTGCAGTATAACTACAGTATGCTGCAAATACTGCGTCCAAAATAACCGTTTTTTTTGTTACTGTAGTAATTTTGCAGTGTAACTGCAGTTAGAGTGTAGTATTCTGTAATTACTGCGTCAATAAACCCACAGTTGACCGCAGTTATTGCACTTTTACAGCTGTTTCAAAACTGCAATATTTTTTTAAGGGTGGAATTTGTACCCAGTGAAATATCCAACTGCTGTAAATGCTCCACATCTTTTTTTTAAATATCAAATGATTTAATTGCATAGGGCTCAACTTGGGAAAGAATGTGGGGACATGATCACAAGGAAGTTTCAAAGGGTGGCCTACTAAAGCTACAATGTGTAATTTGCTCATTGATGAACTATTGTGGAAACTGTTTATTTTCAGTACATTTCATGTATCAAATTGTCTGTGAACATTTATCCTTGTTTCTTCCCCTTCTAATTAGTGCACAACGGGGCTGACCCCAAAATGTAGACGAAAAGTTACAAATAGCCTATATTCTCCGAATTTATGTTAACTTTTCTCCCCTCACTAGATGCAGAGAACATTATGGTGACTAGCCTATACCCATGCAAGACATGCAAGTTTCTCTGAATATCAATAGTTTTACACAGTTTGCCCCAGTAATCTGACTTCCAGAACAGAGTTGACCCCACCCCCTCTAATTACTTTGACATACTTGTTTTGTTTTTCAATCAATAACTCTAATTTGGCACACCAACCATTTAATTTTTTTAAATTTTACCTTTATTTAACTAGGCAAGTCAGTTAAGAACAAATTCTTATTTGTTAGTGGGTTAACTGCCTGTTCAGGGGCAGAACGACAGATTTGTACCTTGTCAGCTCGGGGATTTGAACTTGCAACCTTCCGGTTACTAGTCCAACGCTCTAACCACTAACCTGCCGCCCCATTCTTCACAGCCTTAGATTAATAGGGGTTCATCACATAACAAAAAGTACCTGCTCTTCTGCAGTTTAAAATCATAGCCTATTACAGTTCTATAGATTAAGCTATAAGCAATGTATGTCTATTATCCCCATTGAGAAATAGGATTTGTCCAGCTCAGATAAACAACATAATCAGATTTTCACAAATAGCTCCTGTGTCAGCATGTGTAAAACTAACCCATTATGCTCTTGTGTGGCCTCTAGGCTAATTTCCAATTCTAGCAAGTCACATGGCCAGCTTGCATTGTGTCACATCAATGGGGGGAATGAGACAGTGAGAATCACATAAATGCTAATGTTTTAGAGGTAGTGGCTATTGGAGAAGGGTCAGAGAGACATGTAATATCTACTGGTGTGTCTCTATTCATCTACAGTGGAAAGAGGCAGTGGGGCACCTCTCCAATGAGGGTTTACAGAGTCCCAGACAATACAGTGGTGAGGGGGGTCTCAGTCCAGGACCCTTCCCCCTCAGAGGGATGTCAAAGCCTGGGTCCTCCCTCTATTGGCACTGGCTCATTTGAAAGATAAGGCCACTAGTGTGGTCCTTGTGGATACCCCTCTCAAGAGGAGAGCTGCATGACGTAGGTCTAGGATACTCTTGTCATTCCAATGCATTCATTTAGCACTGGGCTGTGTGCTTTTTAATTCCATGTATCTGAGGTGAAGAAGCAGGTTGTACATGCTTTCATTTGTTGATGAAATGAGCTGTAAAATCAATGTTTCTGCCTTTCTCAAGGAAAGCTGAAAAGGCCTTCTCTAGCTTAACTTTTTCATAGCAACTAATTTGAAAAACTAGCAGAGTTGTTATTGTGTCATTCATGCACTTTGCACAGCCAACTTACTGAATGTAAGGCTACAGTGCTGCAAAATCAAGCTGTAAGGTCTGTTTCAAGTTTCCTATATTCTCTCCGATGGTGAGGAAGATCATTGTGTGGGCGTGCTATAATGACATTCACATTCTTGCTGTTTTAGATGTAACAAAAGCATCAAGGACAAAATGTTTGCTCAACAATGACATTTTCTCTCCCCTTGTAAGAATCCCCATAGCAACCGTTTGCGATGCAGATAATCTCTGCTAAATGTTTTCTCCATATTGGTTGTTGTTGTTAAAGTCATGATGTCATTGGAGATAATCATGCAACCAGACAGTGTTGAAGATACAATGTAAATGTAATACACAAGTTTCCCTGAAGTGAGGCTTCTGTTGTGTAGAGGGCAGAAGTAGATTGTGAGGGACTGGCTACATTGTGTGGGTTCTCCTTTGGGAGTGGGGTTGGGGGGTTGGAGAAGGAGGTTCTGGATGATTATCTGACTGCCTGCATTGTGTGGGCTCTCCTTTGGGACTGGGGTGGTTAGAGGGGGGGTGGATGAATAGTCTGTGTCGCTGAGAAAAATCCTGGGAAGATTATTCTGGTGCAGATTCCACCCCTGTCTGTACACTGTGACATTGATCTTCTCACAGCCTCTGTTCTGTTATCAGCTCTACTCCCATCAGCATGTAATCTCTAGTAGATGGGAGGGAGATGTACAGCTGGACTTGCTCACGACCGCACACCTCAACAACCACAGAATGAAATGGAACACTTTTATACATGCTCAGAACATTATAATATAGAAGATTGCCATATTGTGTCTCTATGGCTACAATATTCTATCTCTATGGTCCCGCACCATGTATGCACACACAAGGTTACAGCAACCTGCCAATCTTTTTGTCTGCCCGCCTGGCTATCTGTTTGTCTACCTGTTTGTCTGCCCATCTGGCTATCTGTTTGTCTGCCGTAGGGCTATCTGTTTGTCTGACCGCCTGGCTATCTGTTTGTCTACCTGCCTGCCTGTCTGATTGTCTGACCGCCTGGCTATCTGTTTGTCTGACCGCTTGGCTATCTGTTTGTCTGACCGCCTGGCTATCTGTTTGTCTGCCGTCTGGCTATCTGTTTGTCTGACCGCCTGGCTATCTGTTTGTCTGCCGTCTGGCTATCTGTTTGTCTGCCCATCTGGCTATCTGTTTGTCTGCCGTCTGGCTATCTGTTTGTCTGCAGTCTGGCTATCTGTTTGTCTGCCGTCTGGCTATCTGTTTGTCTGCCGTCTGGCTATCTGTTTGTCTGCAGTCTGGCTATCTGTTTGTCTGCCGTCTGGCTATCTGTTTGTCTGCCGTCTGGCTATCTGTTTGTCTGCAGTCTGGCTATCTGTTTGTCTGCCGTCTGGCTATCTGTTTGTCTGACCATCTGGCTATCTGCTTGTCTGCCGTCTGGCTATCTGTTTGTCTGCCCATCTGGCTATCTGCTTGTCTGCCGTCTGGCTATCTGTTTTGTCTGACCGCTTGGCTATCTGTTTGTCTACCTGCCTGCCTGTCTGATTGTCTGACCGCCTGGCTACCTGTTTGTCTGCCCATCTGGCTATCTGTTTGTCTGACCGCCTGGCTATCTGTTTGTCTGTCGTCTGGCTATCTGTTTGTCTGACCGCCTGGCTATGTTTGTCTGACCGCCTGGCTATCTGTTTGTCTGACCGCCTGGCTATCTGTTTGTCTGACCGCCTGGCTATCTGATTGTCTGACCGTCTGGCTATCTGTTTGTCTGACCGCCTGGCTATCTGTTTGTCTGAACGCTTGGCTATCTGTTTGTCTGAACGCTTGGCTATCTGTTTGTCTGCCGCCTGGCTGTCTGATTGTCTGAACGCTTGGCTATCTGTTTGTCTACCTGCCTGCCTGTCTGATTGTCTGACCGCCTGGCTACCTGTTTGTCTGCCCATCTGGCTATCTGTTTGTCTACCTGTTTGTCTGCCCATCTGGCTATCTGTTTGTCTGCCGCCTGGCTATCTGTTTGTCTGACCGCCTGGCTATCTGTTTGTCTGACCGCCTGGCTATCTGTTTGTCTGACCGCCTGGCTATCTGTTTGTCTGACCTCCTGGCTATCTGTTTGTCTGACCGTCTGGCTATCTGTTTGTCTGACCGCCTGGCTATCTGTTTGTCTGACTGTCTGGCTATCTGTTTGTCTGACCGCCTGGCTATCTGTTTGTCTGACTGCCTGGCTATCTGTTTGTCTGACCTCCGGGCTATCTGTTTGTCTACCTGCCTGTCCGTCCGTCCGTCCACCTGTCTTTTTGCACCCTCCGTCACTGTGGCCACTCTCAGGACCTGGTAAAAGATTTCTTTAGTCGATCAGTAACCACATTTGTTTTTACAAATCATGGTGTACAAGACAGTCTGATTGATGCCTGTCTGAGTGGACTGATCCATTGTGGAGGCCGTGGGGATGGCACAGTCTATCAGTCTAAAACATGTGCCACTGAAATTGTATATGGTTAAATTATGTAACAGCAATGGTGTAACACAAATAAAAAATAATATTATTTTACAGCAAATGCGCTTTCTCCAGCGTTGGATAGTGGTCGCTCTCCGCGGTTCTGAAACACATCACTGCGCTGTTGAATTGGCGCCTTTTCCTAGACCATGTTGCTATGTGCATAATAGCAAAGTTAACCAGCATACTGTTTTTGAGAACAATGTGGTGGAGGCAGCAGATCTCCTTTTTATTGTTATTATTACTATTATTATCATCTTTAGTAGGTTTATTATAGCAGCCTTGTATCACCACCATCGAGCTGTAAGCCTAAGAGAGCATCCTGTTTATTCTTAATACCGTAACTTACTTATGCCTTTATTTGAATGCTTACAGTATATATATATATATATACTATATATATATATATATATATATATGTATCAATCAATCATTTATTTGTTCATGTCATCACATTGGGGTGGCAGGGTAGCCTAGTGGTTAGAGCATTGGACTAGTACCCGGAAGGTTGCAAGTTCAAATCCCTGAGCTGACAAGGTACAAATCTGTCGTTCTGCCCCTGAACAGGCAGTTAACCCACTGTTCCTAGGCTGTCATTGAAAATAAGAATTTGTTATTAACTGACTTGCCTAGTTAAAAAAAGGTAAAATAAAAATTCACACATCATACAAGTCATTCATGATGTGAAATGCATTCAAGAATTTGAGTTTGAACATAAAATAAAGCGACCATTGAATAATTAGCGTAAACAATAAATAGGACTAAACCATTCCATATCAGAAATTGCATTCAGGAATGCGGCTTAACAAAAAAACTTTACAACAGACTCTCTGGTACACTTATAATTTATCTAGTGTTGTCTACATTGTTCCAAACGGTCAGAAAAAGTAGATTGTATTCTAACAGAACCTGTTCGTCACACATAGGCCTAATATGCATGCAACACTTGCTCCTTACCTTGTTTTTCTTGAGCTCCAGTATGTTCCACAACTAGTCAAATTTATTCCACATATCTGACTTCCCCTTTACAACCTGAGCAACCGGTAAACATTCCCTTTTAGAGTTTATTTGTCATATCCTCTTCATTGATTTTGCTATCATGTGTTACGATGTACCAATTTCTCGATGTGATTATGATATGCTATAGGTAAGGCCCTATTGGTCACGTGCATGTGATGCGTACATGTGTCACATAAGGAGAGAACGCATTGAGGGTAGGGCTGGGCGATAAATCAATCTCAATAATTATTGAGGTAATTGCTTCCCTCAATAACAATATAAAAACGTTTAGAATCATTTTAGATTATGTTGAAATAGAATAATTAGGTCCATTTCATCTCTGTGACGCAGCAGGAACGTGCGGAGAAGTGACAATATGCACGTGGAGAGATATACGCCCACTAAAAAACACTATTAACCACAAAAAAATAGTGATGTAGGTGAAAACAGTGGCAGTGATAGCCATGGAGAAGGAGCAGCTTCCAACAAAGAAATTATTTATAAAAAGGGTTCAACTGTTTCAGTCATTTGGAAGTGGTTTGGCTTTTTGAAGTCCGACAAAGAGCAAAGCAATGTTCGGTGAAAATTGTGTCGTAGACAGGTGGCTACCAAGTGGTAATACGACAAACCTTTTTCACCATCTGAAGCAAAATCACTCTTTGGAACATGCAGGAAGTTTGAGTTTGTGCCACGGTATTGATAAACGCCCCTCAAACACCAGCCAATATAGGGATGTTCGCCCGAAGCAGTCAACACTGATAGCGTTTATGCCCTATGAGCAAACATCGAAAAGACACAAAGACATCACAAATGCTATTATGCATTGCATTTCTAAGGACATGCTACCAATTAGCACAGTCAAAAAGGAAGGTTTCAAGAGGTTTATCAATTTAATCGACCCCAGGTATGTGCTCCCTGGCCCCAAACATTTCTCTCACACCGCACTGCCTAAACTCTACGCCGAGTGTAGGGAAAACGTTGAGGAACAGCTCAAGACAGATTTGACCTATTTTCCTACTACTAACGATCTGTGGTCAAGTCGCACGTCAGAGCCTTATATTAGCCTCACTATCCACTATATTGACAAAGAGTGGAATCTTAGAAATAAATGCCTTCAAACATCATACTTTCCCGACGACTACACGGGTGAAGCTATAGCAGAGGGGCTCATTGACACTCTGCCTCCTGGGGACTCAGTCAAGACAGACAGGTCTGCATTACAACAGATAGTGGTGTGAACGTGGTGAAGGCCGCTCAAATCAACAAATGGACCCGACTGCAATGTCTTGGACATCGTCTACACTTGGCCATTGGTAATTAGCCTTGTCAATTGTGTATATTGAAGTGATTGGTTAGATGAAACTAAATGTGCATTTGTTTTCATCAAGTTAAATATTAGATTTGTACATAACTAAGGGGATTATTGTGATTTTAAAATTTTATTAAAATCTCTTGATTTCCCTTAGAGAGAGTGAGTAGAGACAAATGGGTGGATCGAGCAACTGTAGTGTGTAAGAAAGTGGTAGGTGCCTTTTCCTATTTGTGGAAAAAGAAGAGAGACCTGGTTCTTCCTCAAGAAGAACACAACCTACCCCAGCGCAAGTTGGTGACAGAGTCGCCTACCAGGTGGGGACCACGTCAAAAGATGGTGCAAAGAGTACTGGAGCAGGAGAAAGCCATTTCACAGGTCTTGTCCAATGTCCAACACCTATGGGAGAATGCTATTCATTGACCATAGCTCAGTGTTTAACCCCATAGTACCCTCAAAGCTCATCAATAAGCTAAGGACCCTGGGACTAAACACCTCCCTCTGCAACTGGATCCTGGACTTCCTGACGGGTCACCCCCAGGTGGTAAGGGTAGGTAACAACGCATCCGCCACGCTGATCCTCAACACAGGGGCTCCTCAGGGGTGTGTGCTCAGTCCCTTCCTGTACTCCCTGTTCACTCATGACTGCACGGCCAGGCATGACTCCAACAACATCATTAAATTTGACACAACAGTGGTAGGCCTGATCACCGACAAATACGAGACAGCCTATAGGGAGGAGGTCAGAGACCTGGCCGTGTGGAGCCAGGACAACAACCTCTCCCTCAATGTGATCAAGACAAAGGAGATGATTGTGGACTACAGGAAAAAGAGGATGTAGCACGCCCCCATTCTCATCGATGGGGCTGCTTTGGAGCAGATTGAGAGCTTCAAGTTCCTTGGTGTCCACATCACCAACAAACTAACACGGTCCTCATTTGTCATGGGTCCTCAGATCTTCTAAAGGTTCTACAGCTGCAACGTCGAGAGGATCCTGACTGGTTGCATCACTGCCTGGTATGGCAACTGTTCGGCCTCTGACCGCAAGGCACTACAGAGGGTTGTGCGAACGGCCCAGTACATCATTGTGGCCAAGATTCCTGCCTTCCAGGACCTCTAAGCCAGGCGGTGTCAGAGGAAGGCCCTAAAAATTGTCTAAGACTCCAGCCACTCTAGTCATTGACTGTTCTCTCTGCTACCGCACGGCAAGCAATACAGGAGCGCCAAGTCTAGGTCCAAGAGACTTCTAAACATCTTCTACCCCAAACCATAAGACTCCTGAACATCTAGTCAAATGGCTACCCAGACTATTTGCAGTCCCCCCCCCACCTTCTTTACACCGCTGCTACTCTCTGTTGTCATCTATGAATAGTCTCTTTAATAACTCTACCTACATGTACGTACTACCTCAACTAACCGGTGCCCCAGCACATTGACTCTGTATTGACTCTGTATTGGTACAATAGTCTCACTATTGTTATTTTACTGCTGCTCTTTAATTACTTGTTACTTTTATCTCATATTCTTATCTGTATTTTTTTTAAACTGCATTGTTGGTTAGGGGCTCGTGTCACTGGGCAGCTCTCGGCTGTGCTTCCCCTTGTAGTCTGTAATGGTTTGCAAGCCCTGCCACATCCAACGAACTCAGCTGCTACCTTCAGTCTCCTGATGCTGACAGTGAAACCAATTCACTGTACTGGTGGAAGATCCACCAAAAACACTTTCCCAAAGTCAGCCACCTGGAAAGCGCTACCTGTGCATTCCTGCGACCAGCTACTCCCCATATTGTGTTTTTAGCACAGGTGGCAACATTGTGACCATCCATAGGGCAGCTTTAAATCCAGAGACAGTAGACAGACTTTTCTTTCTTGCTTGTAACTTGTAAGACAACAACTACCCCAACTTCAACTGTGATGTGCTATTAGGCTAACAGCTATAATGCATATTGACTTGCACTATTTGTTTTTTTTATTTTGTATTTCTTGTTCATAACTTGTAAGGGTTTATACCTTTATGAAAAGTGGAGTTAATGTTATTTGTGAGTTCTACATCCGACAATAAATAATAATCATTAAAGCCTTTGGTTTGTTTAGACAGTCTTGAGTCTGAAGCAGAAATGGCCCTTTGATTAATGTCATGCTAATTATCGGTATCGAATGAAAATGAATATATATATATATATTCATATCGCTAAGCGATATGGCAAATAAATTATCATGATATATATATATATATCATGATAATTTATTTGCCATATCGCCCAGCCCTAGTTGAGGGTATAGGGAAGGTTTTTCCTAAACAAATTAGAGATTTCGGTAACATAACTTTTCAGTCAGAAATGTCTGTAGTTATGTTGCCACTTCAGCAACACTGACAGCGTGATACACACTGTTGATGCAGGGATGAGAGAGCGGGTGCTAGTCACAGTCACTCGCTGTCTTTTTTTAAACACCGCGCAGCAAGTCTTGAGTCAGGCTCGGCACTCCCTCTTGTCATTTGTGTGTCTTAATTATTTCATCAAACAGTTCGCTTAAAGCATCAGACAAACTCAGTGCATATAGTTGATTTGATTAAAACACATAGGATGTGTCTATATATGGAAAAATACACGTTTTAAAATTCAGACCCATCAATTGGTCAAAAGAATAGACGACTCTTAGTCGACCAAGATTTTCTTTTGTTGGGAACAGCCCTAAATGTGTCTCAACCAGCCCTTTGTGCAGCCTTACCTATGATGTGGTCCACACAGTAGGCTGGTGGGCAATTAGGGATAATCTAGTTCTGCTTTTGTGCTTCCTTTTCACATCCGATTACTGTTTTGAAGCCATGATTAGTCAAATAATAGTTCTGGTCTTTGGCTATATAATTGAGGTGTTCATTTCGTTAAACGTTCCCGTGTAGAGTATAGGTCTGACACTGGGGTCTGTGTCTTAACTGGAAACGTGGGTGGAGGTGGTGGTGTTGTCTGGAGGTTTGGGTCTTAACTGGAAATGTGGGTGGAGGTGGTGGTGTTGTCTGGAGGTTTGGGTCTTAACTGGAAACGTGGGTGGAGGTGGTGGTGTTGTCTGGAGGTTTGGGTCTTAACTGGAAACGTGGGTGGAGGTGGTGGTGTTGTCTGGAGGTTTGGGTCTTAACTGGAAACGTGGGTGGAGGTGGTGGTGTTGTCTGGAGGTTTGGGTCTTAACTGGAAACGTGGGTGGAGGTGGTGGTGTTGTCTGGAGGTTTGGGTCTTAACTGGAAACGTGGGTGGAGGTGGTGGTGTTGTCTGGAGGTTTGGGTCTTGTGGGAAGAAAACAAGGCTAATAAATTACACCCGAGTCTTTGATCTCATCTGGGAACATTTAAACGCCTGTGACATCCAAAGCCTTGTTATAACATATTTGTACGGGCTCTGTTGTTTTTCTGCCAGACTAAGCACAGTTTCTTAAAATATTTTCTCTTATAATTGGGGCTGTGAAATCCTTTCTCTGTCCAAGTTGGTTAAGTTGAGTTGTCATGCTTGCGTAACTTCTGCGCCACTTGCAGTTTTTCTGAACGGTCAAAAGGTCTGAGAAAGGGAGGAGTTTTTTTGTTGTTGCTCACAGTCTGGAATAAGATCAAATATAATATATGTATTACCATAACAACACCTCAGTGATAGGCTTTCAGTCAATTATTGACTAGAATCCAATGGGATATACTCTGTTTCACCAGCGTATCAGTGTGGATTCCAGGCTAGTAATGTACCCATCCCAGCAGCGGAATGACATGATAAACACCCAAGTGGAAAAGTCGTTTTTTAAAATTCCCAGACAGACAGTAGAGGCATTAACCTAGTTTGAGAGCATAACAGATCTGCTTCTTCTAGCCATGACTGTAATGAAGATGAATGACTCCATGGCTTAAAGGCAAGCCACAGAGGATTACCACACCAAACACCTTCTGGGATAGGAGGGAAATGTGTGTGCGTGGTGGTGTGCAGTGTGTTTGCCTGTGGTAAGAGGTTGTATTCTCTCAGCATGATGTTTGTTTAGCTATAGCTCAACACGGGTGACCAGGACCAGGGCCATATCTGATCAATTATTTCACAGTCGACTTCAGGCTAACTATGTGAGTTGAGGCCTCTGTTTTTTGGTTTCCTCATCATAGGCTTCTGTGTGAGGCCAAAGCCAACTCTGCTCTGCTCAGCACTGTGGAGAATGATGCAGTCAGCCAGTGTGCATCACACACCATGAACCATGAGGCACAGAACAGGCAGAGCAAATGGTCTGGTGTAAGATAACATCAGATCAGCTATAAAAACACATGCGCTAGCCTGGGGCTGACTCGTTGTTGTGTGAATGAACTTGCCTTACTGCTCTTTAATTATTTGTTACTTAACTTTTTTATTTTTAGGTATTTCCCTTAAAACTGCACTGTTGGTTAAGGGCTTGTAAGTAATAATTTCACTGTTGTATGCGGCGCATGTGACAAATACAATTGGATTTGATTTGATTACTCATGAGATGGCTAGTGCAGGCCATCACCAAAGATTTCATTTGAAACCCAGATCTGTCAACAATGTATTTTGTTTTGATGCACCACATTTCTAGGCCATCGTTGTAAATAAGAATTTGTTTTTAATTTACTCACATGGATAAATAAAGGTTAAATAAAATACAAAATAAAATCACCGATCCCACTAATATTTGGGGTGGGAAGTCAACATGTAGTAGTTGGTCAGATGGTTTGGTCATATTAGGGAATCTTGGACCCCCTTCCTATGACCACAATTTCCCGCTCTCATCCCTCTATCGCTCTTCTGTCTCTTCCCCTCTTTTATCTCTTCCTCTCTTCTGTCTCTTCGTCTCTTCCCCTCTTCTGTCTCTTCCGTCTCTTCCCCTCTTCCGTCTCTTCCCCTCTTGCACTATTTGTCCCTTCCCCTCTTCTGTCTCTTCCCCTCTTCCATCTCTTCCCCTCTTCTGTTTCTTCCCCTCTTCTGTCTCTTCCCTTCTTCTGTCTCTTCCCTTCTTCCGTCTCTTCCCCTCTTCCGTTTATTCTGTCTCTTTCCCTCTTCAATCTCTTCCCTTCTTCTGTCTCTTCCCTTCTTCCGTTTATTCTGTCTCTTTCCCTCTTCATTCTCTTTCCCTCTTCTGTCTCTTCCCTTCTTCCGTCTCTTCCCCTCTTCCGTTTATTCTGTCTCTTTCCCTCTTCAATCTCTTTCCCTCTTCCGTCTCTTCCCTTCTTCTGTCTCTTCCCCTCTTCCATCTCTTCCCCTCTTCTGTCTCTTCCCCTCTTCTGTCTCTTCCCCTCTTCTGTCTCTTCCCTTCTTCTGTCTCTTCCCTTCTTCCGTCTCTTCCCCTCTTCCGTTTATTCTGTCTCTTTCCCTCTTCAATCTCTTTCCCTCTTCCGTCTCTTCCCTTCTTCCGTCTCTTCCCCTCTTCCGTCTCTTCCCCTCTTCCGTCTCTTCCCCTCTTCCGTCTCTTCCCCTCTTCCGTCTCTTCCCCTCTTCCGTCTCTTCCCCTCTTCCGTCTCTTCCGTCTCTTCCCCTCTTGCACTATTCCATCTCTTCCACTCTTCCCCTCTTCCGTCTCTTCCCCTCTTCCGTCTCTTCCCCTCTTCCGTCTCTTCCGTCTCTTTCCCTCTTGCCCTCTTCCGTCTCTTCCCCTCTTGTCCTATTCAGTCTCTTCCCCTATTGCACTGTTCCGTCTCTTCCCCTCTTCCGTCTCTTTCCCTCTTCCGTCTCTTCCCCTCTTGTCCTATTCAGTCTCTTCCCCTATTGCACTGTTCCGTCTCTTCCCCTCTTCCGTCTCTTTCCCTCTTCCCCTTTTCCGTCTCTTCCCCTCTTCCGTCTCTTCCCCTCTTGCGATTTCCGTCTCTTTCCCTCTTCCCCTTTTCCATCTCTTCCCCTCTTCCTTCTCTTCGTCTCTTCCCCTCTTCCGTCTCTTCCCCTCTTCCGTCTCTTCCCCTCTTGTCCTATTCAGTCTATTCCCCTCTTGTCCTATTCAGTCTCTTCCCCTCTTGCCCTATTCCGTCTCTTCCCCTCTTGCCCTCTTCCGTCTCTTCCCCTCTTCCGTCTCTTCCCCTCTTGCACTATTCCGTCTCTTCCCCTCTTGTCCTATTAGTCTCTTCCCCTCTTCCCCTATTCCGTCTCTTCCCCTCTTCCCCTCTTCCGTCTCTTCCCCTCTTCCCCTCTTCCGTCTCTTCCCCTCTTCCGTCTCTTCCCCTCTTGCCCTATTCCGTCTCTTCCCTTCCATCTCTTCTAGAGGTCAACCGATTAATCGGAATTATTCCGAACACCGATTTGGCCGATCTTTATTCTTTTTTTAAAAGAATTTGAGCCTTTATTTAACTGGGCAAGTCAGTTAAGAACACATTCTTATTTTCAATGACAGCCGAGGAACGGTGGGTTAACAGCCTTGTTCAGGGGCAGAACGACAGATTTTTACCTTGTCAGCTCGGGGATTCAATCTTGCAACCTTCCGGTTACTAGTCCAATGCTCTAACCACCTGCCTTACATTGCACTCAACGAGGAGCCTGCCTGTTACATGAATGCAGTAAGAAGCCAAGGTAAGTTGCTAGCTAGCATTAAACTTATCTTATAAAAAAACAATAAATCAATCAATCATAATCACTAGTTAACTACACATGGTTGATGATATTACTAGTTTATATAGAGTGTCCTGCGTTGCATATAATCGATGCGGTGCGCATTCGCGAAAAGGACTGTCGTTGCTCCAACGGGTACCTAACCATAAACATCAATGCCTTTCTTAAAATCAATACGCAAGTATATATTTTTAAACCTGCATATTTAGTTAATATTGCCTGCTAACATTTAATTTATTTTATCTAGGAAAATTGTGTCACTTCTCTTGCAACAGAGTCAGGCTATATGCAGCAGTTTGGGCCGCCTGGCTCGTTGCGATCTGTGTGAAGACTATTTCTTCCTAACAAAGACAGCCAACTTCGCCAAACGGGATGATTTAACAAAAGCGCATTTGTGAAAAAGCACAATCGTTGCACAACTGTACCTAACCATAAACATCAATGCCTTTCTTAAAATCAATACACAGAAGTATATACTTTTAAACCTGCATATTTAGCTAAAAGAAATCCAGGTTAGCAGGCAATATTTGCCAGGTGAAATTGTGTGTCACCTCTTGCACGCAGAGTCAGGGTATATGCAACAGTTTGGGCAGCCTGGCTCATTGCGAACTAATTTGCCAGAATTTTACGTAATTATGACATAGCATTGAAGGTTGTGCAATATAACAAGAATATTTAGACTTAGGGATGCCACCCGTTAGATAAAAGACAGAACGGTTCCGTATTTCACTGAAATAATACACTTTTTGTTTTCGAAATGATAGTTTCCGGATTCGGCCATATTAATTCATGTCAAAAGGCTCGTATTTCTGTGTGTTATGTTATAATTAAGTCTATGAGCGATGGTAGGCAGCAGCAGGCTCGTAAGCATTCATCGAAACAGCACTTTCGTGTGTTTTGTCAGCAGCTCTTCGCAAGCACAGCGCTGTTTATGACTTCAAGCCTATCAGCCTAATGGCTGGTCTAACCGATGTGAAATGTCTAGCTAGTTAGCGGGGTGCGCGCTAATAGCGTTTCAAACGTTACTCGCTCTGAGACTTGGAGTAGTTGTTCCCCTTTCTCTTTATGGGTAACGCTGCTTCGAGTGTGGCTGTTGTCGATGTGTTCCTGGTTCGAGCCCAGGTAGGGGCGAGGAGAGAGACAGAAGCTATACTGTTACACTGGCAATACTATAGTGCCTATAAGAACATCCAATAGTCAAAGGTGTATGAAAAACAAATGGTAAAGAGAGAAATAGTCCTATAAATACTATATTAACTACAACCTAAAACCTCTTATTTTGGAATAGTGAAGTCTCATGTTAAAAGGAACCACCAACTTTCATATGTTCTCATGTTCTGAGCAAGGAACTCAAACGTTAGCTTTTTTTACATGGCACATATTGCACTTTTTTCTCCAACACTTTGTTTTTGCATTATTTAAACCAAATTGAACATGTTTCATTATTTATTTGAGGCTAAATAGATTTTTATTGATTATATTAAGTTAAAATAAGTGTTCATTCAGTATTGTTGTAATTGTCATTATTACAAATAAATAAACAAAAATCATCCGATTAATCGGTATCGGCTTTTTTTTGGTCCTCCAATAATCGGTATCGGTATCTGCGTTGAAAAATCATAATCGGTCGACCTCTAGTCTCTTCGCCTCTTCCTCCTCTTCCCCTCTTCCCTCTCCGGCTATCAAGTGAGCCATTACCACTCCATGTCTTTTTAAGAGGCGATAAAGGGTGTCCATCAGTTGTTCTCAGTCCTGGATCAGGACTTCTCCTCTGCTAATATACTGCATGATAAGAGTCCAACACCAGAGATCTGGGGAGGAGAGGAATGGGGGATGGAGTGCAGCCCATCCATCCACAGCTTGTCTGTGTGTTTCTGTGTGTGTGTGTGAGTGTGTGTGGTGCCATTTCACCTTCCTCCTTCTCATTGGTTTTAGAGATAAGAGGAGAAAGAGTCATTACCCAGAAGGGATCTCTCACCTGAGAGAATGGGGAGGTAAGTGGAGTGTCTCTCACCCTCACTGGTGGTTATCTATTGGCCAGTGGTGGCTGATAGCCAGACTCATTATCTGGAGTGGAGCTAACTGAATGCCTGCTGCCTCAGACTGCGAGATGAGAGGAGACCCAAGCCAGGGAGAGGTGACCCAAGCCAGGGAGAGGAGACCCAAGCCAGGGAGAGGAGACCCAAGCCAGGGAGAGGAGACCCAAGCCAGGGAGAGGAGACCCAAGCCAGGGAGAGGAGACCCAAGCCAGGTAGAGGAGACCCAAGCCAGGGAGAGGAGACCCAAGCCAGGGAGAGGAGACCCAAGCCAGGTAGAGGAGACCCAAGCCAGGTAGAGGAGACCCAAGTCAGGGAGAGGAGACCCAAGCCAGAGAGAGGAGACCCAAGCCAGAGAGAGGAGACCCAAGCCAGGGAGAGGAGACCCAAGCCAGGGAGAGGAGACCCAAGCCAGGTAGAGGAGACCCAAGCCAGGTAGAGGAGACCCAAGTCAGGGAGAGGAGACCCAAGCCAGAGAGAGGAGACCCAAGCCAGAGAGAGGAGACCCAAGCTAGGGAGAGGAGACCCAAGCCAGGGAGAGGAGACCCAAGTCAGAGAGAGGAGACCCAAGCCAGGGAGAGGAGACCCAAGTCAGAGAGAGGAGACCCAAGCCAGGGAGAGGAGACCCAAGCCAGGGAGAGGAGACCCAAGTCAGAGAGAGGAGACCCAAGCCAGGGAGAGGAGACCCAAGTCAGGGAGAGGAGACCCAAGCCAGGGAGAGGAGACCCAAGTCAGGTAGAGGAGACCCAAGTCAGGGAGAGGAGACCCAAGTCAGGGAGAGGAGACCCAAGTCAGGGAGAGGAGACCCAAGCCAGGTAGAGGAGACCCAAGCCAGGTAGAGGAGACCCAAGTCAGGGAGAGGAGACCCAAGCCAGAGAGAGGAGACCCAAGCCAGAGAGAGGAGACCCAAGCTAGGGAGAGGAGACCCAAGTCAGAGAGAGGAGACCCTAGCCAGGGAGAGGAGACCCAAGTCAGAGAGAGAGACCCTAGCCAGGGAGAGGAGACCCAAGCCAGGGAGAGGAGACCCAAGTCAGGGAGAGGAGACCCAAGTCAGAGAGAAAAGACCCAAGCCAGGGAGAGGAGACCCAAGTCAGGGAGAGGAGACCCAAGCCAGGGAGAGGAGACCCAAGTCAGGTAGAGGAGACCCAAGTCAGGGAGAGGAGACCCAAGTCAGGGAGAGGAGACCCAAGTCAGGGAGAGGAGACCCAAGTCAGGGAGAGGAGACCCAAGCCAGGGAGAGGAGACCCAAGCCAGGGAGGGGAGACCCAAGCCAGGGAGGGAGACCCAAGCCAGGGAGGGGAGACCCAAGTCAGGGAGAGGAGACCCAAGTCAGGGAGAGGAGACCCAAGTCAGGGAGAGGAGACCCAAGTCAGGGAGAGGAGACCCAAGCCAGGGAGGGGAGACCCAAGCCAGGGAGGGAGACCCAAGCCAGGGAGGGGAGACCCAAGCCAGGGAGAGGAGACCCAAGTCAGGGAGAGGAGACCCAAGTCAGGGAGAGGAGACCCAAGTCAGGGAGAGGAGACCCAAGTCAGGGAGAGGAGACCCAAGCCAGGGAGGGGAGACCCAAGCCAGGGAGGGGAGACCCAAGCCAGGGAGGGGAGACCCAAGCCAGGGAGGGGAGACCCAAGCCAGGGAGAGGAGACCCAAGTCAGGGAGAGGAGACCCAAGTCAGGGAGAGGAGACCCAAGTCAGGGAGAGGAGACCCAAGTCAGGGAGAGGAGACCCAAGCCAGGGAGGGGAGACCCAAGCCAGGGAGGGGAGACCCAAGCCAGGGAGGGGAGACCCAAGCCTGGGGGCCTGGGCCAGTTTTCACAAAAAGTCTCAGAGTAGGAGTGCTGACCTAGGGTCAATTTTCCCTTTTAGGTGTTAATGAATACAATCATATGGACAGGGAGAACCTGGTCCTAGATCAGCACGGTTTGAGACGGTTTGTGAATACCAACCTTGGGGGTCTGACTGATGTGGTGGGAGGTGAGCACTGATGAGAGGTTCCTTGTCCCTCTCAGACCTGACCAGGGCTGCACCTGCTCTGGGTTCCAGGATCAGGTAGCATCTTGGTTCACTTCCAGTAAACCGTATTAATGTCATGGAGGCGTGATATCTCTATCTGTTAGCGTGCTGGGAGCAGGAAGCGATCTCTGTTGGTTTTGGTGGGGCTTGTCGTGTTCCCCCCCTGCCTCATTTTCAGTCCAGCATGGGAGAAAAGAGAAGCACTCTATGAATCGAGAAAACAAAACATCCACTGTCTTGTCACTGGTGCTGCCTATGATCTCTGGGCTTTGGTGAAGTGCAGTATTGAGTAGCAGTTGATGTTCTCTCTCGGTCTGTCTCTCGCTCTCTCTCGCACACTCACTCTTTCTCTCTCTTCCTGCTCTCTTCCTCCCTCTCTCTCTCAGTCAATCAATCAAATGTACGTATTTATAAAGCCCCTTTTACATGAGCAGATGTCACAAAGTGCTTGTACAGAAGCCAGCCTAAATCCCAAACAGCAAAATGTAGAAGCATAGTGGCTAGGAAAAACTCCCTAGAAAGGCAGGAACCTAGGAAGAAACCTAAAGAGGAACCAGGCTCTGAGGGGTAGCCAGTCCTCTTCTGGCTGTGCCAGGTGGAGATTATAAGATTACATGGCCATTAAGGCCAGATCGTTCTTGAAAATGTTCAAACATTCGTAGATGACCAGCAGGGAGAAATAATAATCACAGTGGCTCTATCTCTCCCTCCCCCCACCTCTTATGACATGCCATTTGTAGACCCCAAGCACGCCGACTGAGTCTTCATTTGTGTCAGCCTACCACCCACAGTTGGAGTAAGACAGACAGACAGACAGACAGACAGACAGACAGACAGGCAGGCAGGCAGGCAGGCAGGCAGGCAGGCAGGCAGGCAGGCAGGCAGGCAGACAGACAGACAGACAGACAGACAGACAGACAGACAGACAGACAGACAGACAGACAGACAGACAGACAGACAGACAGACAGACACTCTATTAGTTCTGCTGCCTGGACATCGGCAAACAAACAGCCAGCAATGGATGGCATGTATCAAACTGTCTCCTATTACTCTTCTATAACTAGCCCCACTCACCCCTCTCTTCTCAGCTGACTGGACCACAGAGAGAGAATCACATCAGAATATTAGTTATATGTATTAATTGCTTCCCTGTGAGCAGCTGTGGACCTCTCCCTCCCTTCGATAATGAATTGAAAGTTATCGTAACAGAACAAAGCCTTGACTTTTAAGAAAAAAGGACTGTCAGGACAGGAACTTTTAGAATATTTTTGGGCCAGGTCTCGGAGGGGGAAAGACGAAAGGTAAAAATGTTTGGCCAAACACTGAAAAGAAGCCTGATAGTGGAAATTCATCACAAACTTGTGGTAAAAGTTGATGCCTCACAAGTTTTATGCCCCCTTGTGTGTTGCTGGGTTCGCTGTTGAGTTGAGGTGTTGTTGAGTTTTTACCTCTGGCAGGTGTCCCAAGCGTCCTTTTGATAGTGTTCACAGCCCTCTGCCCTCACACCACAGGAGGACAGTGCCCCTGGCTGTACCAGGTCTGGGGCCTGCTGCTGCTTGTCAGGCCGGATGTAACTGTAGGTATGGATTGGTCCAGAGACCTCCATCCGGGCCAGTGGAGTTGGGAGCTGTTCCTGTGACTGCAGGGGGCTGATCACTGGTGTGTTAATATATTACTTGATACCTATGTGTCGGCAGAACTCTTTGTTAGGGTTTTTAGTTCTCGCTCTTTCTTTCTGTCTCTCTCCCCCCTTTTCTCTTCTCTCTCTCTCCTTGTATCTCTCTTCTGTGCCTCTCTCTCTCTCTCTCTCTCTCTCTCTCTCTCTCTCTCTCTCTCTCTCTCTCTCTCTCTCTCTCTCTCTCTCTCTCTCTCTCTCTGTAACGGTTCTCCTCGTCATCTGAGGAAGAGTAGACAAGATCGGTCCAAGGCGCAGCGTGGTAAGTGTCCATAATATAGTTTCATGAAATATCACTGGACACAGAAAACAAAAGGAACAAGAGAATAAATGAAAACCGACACAGTCCCGTATGGAACAAAACCTGAAACGGAAAATAATCACCCACAAAGCACAGGTGGGAAAAGGCTACCTAAGTATGATTCTCAAACAGAGACAACGATCGACAGCTGCCTCTGATTGAGAACCATACCAGGCCGAACACAGATATACAACAAAGAAAAAAGAACATAGACTACCCACCCCAACTCACGCCCTGACCAAACGAACACAAAGACATAATAAAGTAACTAAGGTCAGAACGTGACACTCTCTCTCTCTCTCTCTCTCTCTCTCTCTCACCTGAGAACACCGTGTCCCAGACTCACAGCTTCATTAATTATACAGGCTATTGAAAGCTTAGCCCCAGGCTTAAAGGTAGCTAGCACACTGAGGTAAAATGAACCTGTTGTGTCCACAATGACCCAGCTCCTACTTCTTCTACCCTTTCTCTGTGAGTCGAATGTGTAAACTGAGACTTGATAATACCCACCCATCCCTTCTAAAGAACATAGCTGGCCTGGAAGTCTGTAACGAAGTCGCTGGGTGGGTCCCAAATGGCACCCCATGCACTGTTGGGCAGAGTGTTAAAGTAAAGCATTTATCTGTACTTGTGCATGTGACAATGCAACTTGAACTAGGCTAAAAGTAGTCCACTGTAAAGGGAATAGGGGTGCCATTTGGGATGGAACCGTCCACATTCCAAACTCTTCTCACTCTGGATTGAGTAGCCTACATGGAACCAAGTAGGAGCTTGCAGTATTCTGATCATGTTTTGTGCGTAATGTTGCTGTTGTCACGTGGCGAGTCAGAGCAGTTTTTACTTCACAGAAACCTCATTTGAATAGGAAGGGGACAGATATGTCATTTTGATAGAGTTGAAGGTCCTCGCCAAGCAAAAGATCAACCAACGTTCAATACTGAGGAGTTTTCATTGTAAATGATTGTCTGTATGACAGTTATGAGAATGAGATTGATGAGCCTGGCGTATTTGTTTGAAATTTGGCTACATTCTGTCGCTTTCAAAACAACTTTCCACACCTACATTTCAGCTAACACTGCAAAAATGTTTGGGAAAAAACCCACAAGCGACATTTCAAAAAGAGACAGACCCCAAAGGGAGATGTAAAAAAACAGATAAAATGTCAGCTAGCAGCTCAGAGAAGAGAAGTCACACCAGTGTGAATCCTCCTTTAATTGTTCCAGTATGTACATTCTATGCTTCCTTCCTGCAGAGTTGGTTTCCTAAAGCAGCTTCCCAGAGTAATTAGTTCCATCAATCATGTCCCCGGTCTGGGCCCCATGGAATAGCCTAGCACTCAGTGCCACTCCGTCAGACAGATAAGAACAGATGAAGCTAATGCTAATGGAAGCTAGCCACTAAAACATTAGCTTCTGGAATGGATTGTGCTTACTCCGTCAAAATCCATAGCGTATCCAGGTATGTTGGCAGGTATAACAAAAGAAAGCATTGGTGTAGATGACAAGAATGCATTATTGGCCTCACTCCAACAGTAAACCTTTGTTTACACTTCAACACAGAAAAGATAACCACATATTTAACTTTAATTGTTGTTTACGAAAATTAATGACTGTTCTCACCACATAAACTTGTGTGAAAGTTTTCAACAGGGTATCTGTCCTTGGTCCACATACGTGGAGGAGGATCAGCTATCTATCTCTGTTCTGCTGCGGGTGGGTTATCTGATGGCAGCGTCTTGGGGGACAGGGAGAAAGGGAGTGTGTGTGTGTGTGCGTGCGTGTGCGCGCGTGTGTGTGGGAGCATTGACCGGCCAGAAGGGACAGTGTGTTGTGCCTTTTATGGCCTTAGTGCTTCTGGGTGGCTGTAGCCTGTGTGGTGACAGGTGGTGAGTGAGAGTGACAGTAAGGTGACTTTTACACAGTGATGAAACTTCCTATTAATAAGTTAGCATTAGCCCTACCGCTGACCACTATAAATAAACACTGCTTCCAAGAGGAAAGATCACGTCCGTTATTTAAATGTATTCGTATGTATTCATTGAATAGCAATGGGGGTGGGCATTCATTTCCTGATTCAGTTTTGTTCAAATTAATTTGCCTCTAGTTTGTGAATCTGTGAATGACAGTAGGCTGTTTGAGATCGTGGAGATTGAAAATGTGCCAGCCTGAATGTCATGATGCGCTGCTCCAAATTGTTAAATGAGGGTTTGTAAGGTCATGAAACGTCATGGAAATTAGGAAATCATTATCAGAATGACTTCAGTGCACGTCTGTGGTGCTGCGTGTGTCTGCCAGTGCGACTGGGCCATTGCCCGAGGAGAGAGAACACAGGCTATTGAAAGCAGCAGGTATAAAATAATAACAGACAGACAAACTACATCACCAATTCAAAACAAAACATGTAGCGGTTATCTCGCTACTTAACTAAAGCTAACTAAGCATTCATTTTGTTGTTGCCTTTCTACCGGCACTGTAGAGCCTAAATAAATCTGCACTGTTGGAAAGCAGGGATTCCCCTCGATTAAACAGGAGACATGTAATTGCAACAACGTACAAAATGTTCTAAGAATAGCCTAATTAACAAAGACTTTTCTGTGCATAGATCTCCCCTGAAACATGAATGTTTGAGCCTAATATATAAACATGCCTAGTTAAACACCTTGCTTTGAAGTAGCCTATCTTATCCGTTGATCTCTGATTTATTGAATGAAGGAATAAAGTATTTAGTTGTAATGTTGAAAAGGCCAAGCCTGCACAACCAGGAGCTCTACAGATGGAGGGTTGACCACATGTTGACAACATGGTGCTATCAGTGCAGTTCTATGTGGGGTGTTAAGTGCCTAGATCAAGGGCACAATGGCAGGAGGTGGTAGTTCTACATGGGATCAGACACAGCAGCCTTCCAGTGTCAATAATGCTTACTTTTCATGTAGGCTCTAACATTAGTCATGTGGTTAAAAGTCATGGAGAAGTCATTGAACATGTGTATTAACCGTTAACAGTGAATAATCAGAGGTCTCTATAGCATAATGTAATATGTGAATTTCGGTGCTTCCGACTAATGGACAGCTCCTACACCAAGTCAAGCACTGTGTACATATAGGGGCTTCAGTGTCAGGCTTGGGTTACAGATTGACTGCAGATAGCTATGGCCTTGAGGGAAATATGGGTGCTTAAAGTAACTGTCCAGTGTGTCCAGATTTCTATCAAATATGACTTTTATTTCACCTTTATTTAACCAGGTGGCCAGTTGAGAACAAGTTCTCATTTACAACTGCGACCTGGCCAAGATAAAGCAAAGCAGTGCGACACAAACAACAACACAGAGTTACACATGGAATAAACATACGTACAGTCAATAAGACAATAGAAAAAGCCTACATACAGCGTGCGCAAATGGCGTGAGCAGGTAAGGCAATACATAGGCCATAGTAGCGAAGTAAATACAATTTAGCAAATTAACACTGGAGTGATAGATGAGGAGATGATGATGTGCAAGTAGAAATACTGGTGTGCAAAAGAGCAAAAAAGTAAATAAAAACAATACGGGGATGAGGTAGGTAGATTGGGTGGGCTATTTACAGATGGGCTGTGTACAGCTGCAGCGTTCGTTATGCTGCTCAGATAGCTGATGCTTAAAGTTAGTGAAGGAGAGATAAGTCTCCAACTTCAGCTATTTTTGCAATTCGTTCCAGTCATTGGCAGCAGAGAAATTAATTACAATATGACTGAACATTTTTTCTTTACAATTTATTTTAATTAAGTATGTGAAAAAGCAGCTTTTCTGTGTTGGAATGGTGTGTGTGTATACTGGTCATTAAAAATATTATGGCAGTAGACTGCTGATTGGCCAGCTCATCCTCTTGAGGATGACAGCATCCTCTATGAGGAAATAGCAAGCGTTTTTTAAACGGTCTGTTTGAGATACAAGTTTGAGGTGGGGGTTTTGAAGTGGGTTTTTTTCTCCAATTTATGCTTTGGCCACCAATACGAGTATAGAATGAGTCAAGAACATTATTTGGGTATGAGTTAACAGAATATTAACTTTTAAAAGTGAGATTTTCACTGGACAGTACTGGAGAACATGATTGTGTGTCATGTAGTGAAAACGGGTTGCAGTGTGTGTGGTGTGACAAGACACATTCCTTTGTGCAGACTGGCAGGGGGGCCAGCATTCCTCCAGAGACAGGGCTTGTGTTTCCACCCTCCAGCGAAGTGTATGTGCATGTGTGTGTGTTTTGCTGTGTTGTGTGTGTGCTTATGCTTGCCTGTGCTTGTTTTTGCGAGAGTGTGTGTGTGCACATGTGTCTGTGTGTGCATGTGTGTATGCTTGAGTGAGTGTATGCTTGTGTGAGTGTATGAGTGTGTGTGTGTGCAGTGAGAGGAGGGGGCGTCTCCAGTGAGGTCAAAGGCCAGAGTCTCATAGGGCGAGACACACACAGGATTCACACAGGCCTTTCCAGTCTGCATGAAATCATTGCCTGAATTCATCAATGAATCATCCCACTTGCCCTCAACTTAAGCTTCTGCTTGATGGTTGATGTTTGACATGACACCACTTTTAAAGTGATTTATTGATGTAACCATTCAATTTTGTAAGTTTTTTCTTCTTCTCACTGACAACACAGCATGATGAAAAGCAATCTCAGTTCTTCTTTTCCTCAGGATAGAACACGTAGTCGTGTTGACTTGTTTTCACACCTGACATCTTCAATACAATCTCTTCGTTTGATCATTGAAGAATCATTTGAAAGCAGAGCGATTGTGACTCACGCGAAAACCACACCACAGCTCACATACTCATGAGCGTAATTCAGTTGGCTGTCAGGCCTACCCCCGGAGAAAGTCAAGACTAACTCTTTCATGTGACACTTGAGCTTTTGTATTTGATTTCAACTCAATGGTGTTTCTCTCATTGACTGAAAACTGTGTTTCCCCTTAACTGTGCCTTCCATTCAGAAGTTACACAGCCCCTTTTATTCGATTAGCATCCAAATGAATGTAGCTTTTGACTGCAGCCATGTGGCTGAGGGCCGTGGTCATTAACCCTGTTAGCACTGTGGGAAGCTACGTGACGCTATGTGACGCTATGTGAAGCTAAGTGACACTATGTGACGCTATGTGAAGCTAAGTGACACTATGTAATGCTATGTGACGCTATGTGAGGCTATGTGAAGCTATGTGACGCTATGTGATGCTATGTGAAGCTATGTGATGCTATGTGATGCTATGTGATGCTATGTGAAGCTATGTGAAGCTGTCACAAAGCGAGTTAAGCTACTTTTACACACTGTTCCCCAGCTCTGTATTATTTGTCCATTACTTGTAATTACTGGTCATGAAGACTGATGGAATTTCTGCCACTGACTTGGCTGTGATTTGGGATTATCCTTCCGTAAGGGTGTAATTACCAAATAATCAGACACAGCTGTGGGTGAAACAATATTAGAAAAATGGGTGATTTTGCCAGAGGACAGGTTCCCCTTAGGATCCCCAGTTTGGTTTAGCATAGCTACCAACCAACTTGCTTTTTGGAAATCAAAATCACCTATGGAAGTTATTTTCCTGAACAAGATGGCTCATACATGGGTTTCCTGTCTTGCTAATACTTCGGTGTGATGCTGAATGGCAAATACATGTAGGCTAAAGTAGACTAACTCACATCCACTCACATCCACTACACTTTATGTAGGATCGGGACCAGCCCCTGGCCATGTTACTGATCCTACATAATAGTATATGCCATTTAGCAGACACTTTTATTTTATGTATGGGTGGTCCCGGCAATCAGAAAAATTACTAGTGCCATGCTCTACTAACTGAGCTACAAAGGACCACCTACCAGCAGTCCTGCTATGAGAAGCTTGATCCATACGGTCCCTGGTTCCATTCTGTCAACCGTTACTGTGCACCTCAGCAGCAGCTTGAGCAATATTCCTTGTGGCCCACTTCTGGGGCCAAAACGCCACAGGAGTTTAAACAGACAGTTTATTCTCATCGGAGTCATTGTTGTGTGAGGCATCAGTCAGATGACTCTAAGATAATGATGATGAAAAGATGCAGAGCTGTTAATTACAGTGACTGATCTTCGCTTTGCTCCCGGCATGGTCCCTGTCCACCCTGTTGGATGATAATGGTACCTGAGGTAGTTACCACGGTAGACCGGATTGATTTACACTCTCAGCGATGCGCAGACCCACCCGAGAGGGTGTGTATGTGTGTACGATCTCGGGCCGAGAGGGGTGGTTTCCATCACCGCTCCGCTCACTCACTGCGAAAGGATCCTTCTCTCTGAGATAAGTGGAGTGGCACAATGAAGCCTCATCAGGCAGAGGAGGGAGTCTCATACCTTGTTTCCTCTTCAAAAGGTAATCAAGGAAGGGGATAATCAAAATTTGGGCTCATGCTAGTCATGTTGAACAACAAAGAGTTCGCCTTGGGCCCTGTGCTTTTTTTCTCCACTTCAAAGTTTTCAAAGAAAGAGATTTGTTACACCCTATGTAAATTCAGGATAGTCTTTTTTCTCTATATTGATTTGGGATGCTTGATCTCACCAGCTGCATATAACAGGTTATAACTGATTTACAATTTTAAACTCTGAGGGAAAATATTATTTTCAAGCGCAATTTGGAAGATCTCATTTCCCCTCATATCCAACAAAGACCTTTTGAATAATGCAGTAAGCTCAGTCATATGTAGGCCTTGGCCTGAACAAGTGCCCCAGCCACCGTGAACCGTGAATCTGAAAGTGTATCTGAAATGAATGCAGCAGAGTTTTTAAAAATCATTTTAGATGTAGGTTATTTCAGTAAACTGCTTCATTAATTTCACACACACTTTATATTTCCCAGAATGCAGTAGACTGCCCCACACTGCTGAATTCCACCTCCCCATAATGCCAGCAGTGTCTATATTTATACCTCACACTTAGATGTAATGTGTCCTGTCCTGCTGTTTGCATGCACTGTTCGTCTCTCCAGGTTGTGTTCTCTGGCCAGGTTAAACAACTGTCATCTCCCTGTAAAATAATAGTTCACCTGGGGAGAGGATGGGGGGGAGTATGAGCCAGAGCCATAACCATGCTGTTAGAGACATAACATAACAGTTATAACCAAAGAGGCAGTATGTTGTACAGTATACCCCACCACCACTGCGCTATGGAAATGAGCACAGTGTACATTTAAAAGCGGTGGGATGGAACTCTGTCTTGTCCTGAAATGTCCACCTTCAATATAATTTATTCTCTGTCAATGTGTGTTTATTGTGTTCTACTGACTTTTTACATTTGAAAAATATTAGTCATTTAGCAGACGCTCTTATCCAATGCCACTTAGTATATTCATCATAAGGTAGAGACGTAAAAATAAATAAATAGAGTCGCACACTCTATATACAAGCTCCCAGTAATTTATCGAGTAAACCACCAACGTTTCGGCATCACTGTGGCTTCTTCATGGTGAGACATCCACATATCTGCGTCATAGGAAGCACATTGTTCCTCAATAAAGCACCTATCTGTAAAGTCAGTGCTAGTTAAGAAAGTCAAATGTGTGAGTGTGACCTCAAGGCTCATTGTTGGTGACCCTGGTCAAAGTAGTGCACTAAATCATTGTTGGTGACCCTGGTCAAAAGCAGTGCACTAAACCATTGTTGGTGACCCTGGTCAAAAGTAGTGCACTAAATCAGGAATAGAGTACCAATTTGGGACAATCTACATGTCTCTGCAAAATGTTTCTGCTGTGTGCTCTACACTGGAAGCAAGATAACCAGTAGGGAGGTGTTCGGCCTGTTATAGAACACCACCATCATTACTTTGTACTGGGAACAACGATGTGAAGGAACTGATTACCTACCTCTATTTCAATGTATTCTGAGATTTGTTTTTCCTCTTGGGCCTTCGAAGGAAATACGCCTCTGAAATTGTCAAGGTACTTTATTGAGAGTGATTGTAACTCGTTGCCACATGCACACACACACACAAACACACATGCACGCGCCATGCACACACACGCACACACATGCACACGACTCATGTCAGTTGATGCATATAACAGTTGCGGTGCATCATCTGCATAAATCAAACTGTCCTCCATAATTTATACACCACATTAAATATGTAGGTAAAGCTATATGTATATAAGTACCTGCCAATCAATAAATGACCAGCTCTTCAGCAGGGTTTTCCCCTGTATTTACACCAGCTTTTAACCTTTTGACTCGTTTGACTTTGATCCCAAGAAAACGAGGAAGAACTCTGATGGAAAAAGAAGGATAACTCATGGAATCTTTTCCCCCCAATGATGATGACGTTTGCTTACACAAGACAAGCTTGGCCAAGATAATTCAGTTGGCCCATTTCCAAGTCAATGAAACCATGATCATCATCACATTTAGATAGTAGTAGATTATGTTGATGGGGGAGATTTTTCTGTTTACCTGGATATGATAACACGGTTATAAACATAATCGAATGTACTCTATGATATTAACATACTGTATTTACTTACATTTCAGTACAATGAATTCAATGAGGACCTCCCATTCTTCCCCAATAGCCACTGAAACAAGACAGGAATTTCTTCCCGAGGTCTTTCAGAATCTGATTCTGTATTTTCCCACAAACTCGGCAGGCCTGACAATCATGGCATTGTAGGCTAAGATTAACAGGGTGGGTTGGTGAACCACAACGGGGGGTTGAGTCATGGCTCGCCACTCTTGTAGCCATTTCCTGTAGTCAAATGACCTAGTGGCCACATAGGTGGAGTGTTATTAATATTTTTTCCTAATTTCCTAATTAAATGTTTGTTTTTTCTACGCTGAATGTCCAGGGTTTCTATGCCAAACGATTTAGTTATATTTCAGTCTGTAATGTATATAAAGGGAATGGAATGGGGATATCTAGTCAAATGTGTCTTTCTGCATTTAAATCCACGATTTTTGGTTACTGGCCCAACGCTCCTATCCGCCAGGCTACCTCACTATTGGGATGTAAACTCAAAACTATATTTGACATGGTACAGGGGTCTTCTTTTTTTAAGCTCATAACCATGTGTGTGAGGTGTATACTTTTGTTTTAAAGTAGATTTGTTTAAGACTACCAAGAAACACTCTGTGTGACCCTTATTTAGCCCTTTGCAGTAAAAGGTTAACCAATGACTGAATGTGCATCCCAAACGCTCACAAGAAGTGCACTATGTAGGGAATACGGTGCCATTTGGAACACGGACGGTAGGCCTTTAACAGAGGAAATCAGTGTATCAGTGTTTTGCTCTTTCTTCCGGCTTTGGTGGTGAACCGTAGAAGACTATCTGAAGTATAATGTCTTCTCATCTCTTCACAGTAAAGACAGGGAGCAGAGACCACGCTGAGATGATCTGAGTCACATGGCTTTTCTCTTTCTCTCGCTCTATCATTCTATCGCTCTCTGTCTCATACACACACACACACAAACTCTCTGCTATTTCCCTCTCCATTTTCTCTCCTCTCTCTTCACTCTCGCTCTCTCTCTCTCTCCAGCACTCCCCTCTATCTAGTTTGAAGTTTTAATGCACAAGTACAGTGAAATGCAAACTCCGACCCCAACAATGCAGTAACCAATTACAATACAAAAATAACAAGGTAGAACAAAAACACACAAGCTATAAAAATAAGAAATAAGAAGAACACGATAAAGTAAGTAAGCTGTATACAGGGTCAGTTCACAGTCAGTTCCCAATACAATATTTACAATGTGCAGTGATGCTGGATCGATAGAGGTAGATACATTACATCACCAAAAGTATGTGGGCACATGCTCGTCAAACATCTCATTCCAAAACCAAGGTTATTAATATTGAGTTAGTCCCCCATTTGCTGCTATTACAGCCTCCACTCTTCTGGGAAGGCTTTCCACTAGATGTTAAAACATTGCTGCAGGGACTTGCTTCCATTCAGCCTCAAGAGCATTCGTGAGGTCGGGTACTAATGTTGGGCAATTAGGCCTGGCTCACAGTCGGCGTTCCAATTCATCCCAACGGTGTTCAATGGGGTTGAGGTCAGGGCCCTATGCAGGCCAGTCAAGTTCTTCCACACCGATCTCGACAAACCATTTCTGTACGGGACCTCACTTCGTACACGAGGGGCATTGTCATGCGGAAACAGGAAAGGGCCTTCTCCATACTGTTGCTACAAATGTGGAAAAACAAAATAGCATATAATGTCACTGTATTGTGTAAAGATTTCCCTTCAGTGGAACTAAGCTGCCTAGCCAAAACCATGAAAAACAGCCCCAGACCATTATTCCTCCTCCACCAAACTTTACAGTTGGCACTGTGCATTGGGGCAGGTAGCGTTCTTCTTGCATCTGCCAAACACAGATTTCTCCGTCAGACTGGCAGATGGTGAAGCGTGATTCATCACTCCAGAGAACGCGTTTCCACTGCTCCACAGTCCAATGGCGGCAAGCTTTACACTACTCCAGCCATTGCTTGGTATTGTGCATGGTGATTTTAGGCTTATGTGTGGCTGCTCGGCCATGCAAACCCATTCCATGAAGCTCCCAATGACACAGTTATTGTGCTGACTTTTCTTCCAGAGGCAGTTTGGAACTCGGTATTGAGGGTTGCAACCGATGATAGGCGAGTTTTATGAGCTACGCGCTTCAGCACTCGGCGGTCCCGTTCTGTGAGCTTTTGTGGCCTACCACTTCACAGCTGAGCCGTTGTTGCTCCTAGACATTTCCACTTCACAATAAGAGCACTTACAGTTGACTGGGGAAGCGCTAGCAGGGCAGAAATGTAACAAACTGACCTGTTGGAAAGGTGGCATCCTATGACCGTGCCACGTTGAAAGTCACTGAGCTCTTCAGTAAACCCGTTTTACTGCCAATGCTTGTCTATAGAGATTGCATGGCTGTGTGTTCGGTTTTATACACCTGTCAGCTGTCTGAAATAGCGTATGATGTGTGATTTTTTATTTGACCTTTATTTAACTAGGCAAGTCAGTTAAGAGCAAATTCTTATTTTCAATGACGGCCTCGGAACAGTGGGTTAACTGCCTGTTCAGGGGCAGAACGACAGATTTGTACCTTGTCAGCTCGGGGATTTGAACTTGCAAACTTTCGATGACGAGTCCAACGCTTTAACCACTAGGCTACCCTGCCGCCCCACTAATTTGAATGGGTGTCCACATACTTTTGTATATATATATATAGTGTATGTATAGGGGCAAGGTACCTAAGCATCAGGATACAGTGGCTTGCGAAAGTATTCACCCCCTTGGCATTTTTTCTATTTTGTTGCGTTACAATCTGGAATTAAAATAGATTTTGAGGGGTTTGTATCATGTGATTTACACAACATGACTACCACTTTGAAGATGCAAAATATGTTTTATTGTGAAACAAACAATAAGACAAAAGGCGTGCATAACTATTCACCCCCTCAAAGTCAATACTTTGTAGATCCAACTTTTGCAGCAATTACAGCTGCAAGTCTCTTGGGGTATGTCTCTATAAGCTTGGCACATCTAGCCACTGGAATTTTTGCCCATTCTTCAAGGCAAAACTGCTCCAGCTCCTTCAAGTAGGATGGGTTCCGCTGGTGTACAGCAATCTTTAAGTCATACCACAGATTCTCAATTGAACTGAGGTCTGGGCTTTGACTAGGTCATTCCAAGACATTTAAATGTTACCCCTTAAACCACTCGGTGTTGCTTTAGGAAAATGCTTAGGGTCATTGTCCTGCTGGAAGGTGAACCTCCGTCCCAGTCTCAAATCTCTGGAAGACTGAAACAGGTCTCTCAAGAATTTCCCTGTATTTAGCGCCATCCATCATTCCTTCAATTCTGACCAGTTTCCCAGTCCCCGCCGATGCTGCCACCACCATGCTTCACTGTGATGCTATTCTCGGGGTGATGAGAGGCCAAAAAGCTACATTTGAGTCTCATCTGACCAGAGTACCTTCTTCCATATGTTTGGGGAGTCTCCCACATGCCTTTTGGCGAACACCAAACATGTTTGCTTATTTTTTTCTTTAAGAATTGGCTTTTTTTCTGGCCACTCTTCAGTAATGGTCACCTCTGTGGAGTGTACGGCTTAAAGTGGTCCTATGGACAGATACTCCAATCTCCGCTTTGGAGCTTTGCAGTTCCTTCAGGGTTATCTTTGGTCTATTTGTTGCCTCTCTGAGTAATGCCCTCCTTGCCTGGTCTGTGAGTTTTGGTGGGGGGGTGGGGGGGGCTCTCTTGGCAGGTTTGTTGTTGTGCCATATTCTTTCCATTTTTTAATAATGGATTTAATGGTGCTCCATGGGATGTTCAAAGTTTCAGATATTTTTTTATAACCCAACCCTGGTCTGTACTTCTCCACAACTTTGTCCCTGACCTGTTTAAAGAGCTCCTTGGTATTCATGGTGCCGCTTGCTTGGTGGTGCCCCTTGCTGAGGGTGTTGCAGACTCTGGGGCCTTTCAGAACAGGTGTATATATACTGAGATCATGTTACACTTAGATTGCACACAGGTGGACTTTACTAAACTAATTATGTGACTTCTGAAGGTAATTGGTGGCACCAGATCTTATTTAGGGGCTCCATAGCAAAGGGGGTTAATACATATGCACGCACCACTTTTCTGTTAGGTTTTTTTGTTAATTTTTTTTTAAACAAGTAATTTTTTTCATTTTACTTCACCAATTTGGACTATTTTGTGTATGTCCATTCTGTGAAATCCAAATAAAAATCAATATAAATTGCAGGTTGTAATGCAACAGAATATGAAAAAAAAACGTCAAGGGGGATGAATACTTTTGCAAGGCACTGTACTGGGCTGTATGCACTGCCCTCTGTAGCACCATGCGATCGAGGGCGGTGCTATTGCCATACCAAGCAGTGATGCAGCCAGTCAAGATGCTCTCAATGGTACAGCTGTAGAACTTTTTGCGGATTTGAGGGCCCATGCCAAACCTTTTAAACCTCCTGAGGGGAAAGAGGCACTGTCACGTCTTCTTCACGACTATGAGCGCATGTGTGGACCATTTAAGTTCTTAGTGATTTGGACACCAAGGAACTTGAAGTTCTAAACCTGCTCGACTGCAACCCCCCGTTCCTGTAGTCCACAATCTGCTTCATGGTGTTACTGACGTTGACGGAGGGGATGCTGTTCCGGACCCACACTGCCAGGTCACTGACCTCCTCCCTGTAGGCTGTCTCATCATCGCCGGTGATCAGGCCTACCACCGTTGTGTCATCAGCAAATTTGATGATGGTGTTGGAGTGCGTGACCATGGGTGAACAGGGAATACAAGAGGGGACTAAGCACACACCCCTGTGGGCCCCTCGTGTTGTGGGTCAACATGGTGGAGGTGATGTTGCCTATCCTCAACACCTGGGCTTGGCCCGATAGGAAATCTAGGATCTAGTTAAAGAGGAGGTGTTCGGTCCCTAAGCTTAATGATGAACTTGGAGGGGACAATTATGTTGAACTCTGAGCTGTAGTCGATACATTCTCACATAGGTATTTCTCTTATCTAGGTGGGTGAGTGCACTTCATGATTACAGATGTGAGTGCTACAAGGCGGTAGTCATTGTGGCATGAAGCCTTAGAGTTCTTGGGAACGGGAATGATGGTTGTCATCTTAAAACATGTAGGGATTACAGACTGGAACAAGGAGAGGTTGAAAATGACCATGAATATGCCTGCCAGCTGCTCTGTGCAAGCTCTGAGAACCCGACCTGGAGTACCATGACTGAGGTGTTTAGTCATGAAAGATATTCCAATCAGGGCTAGCATAGCAGTCCTGTAGCATGATCTCTGATTCTGGAGAGTCACAGGTACGTCCTGTTTGAGCTTCTGCTTGTAATGGAGTCATGATCTAATTTGTCGAATGGTTGACGAGGGAGGGCCTTGTGTGTTTGCTTGTGGGTAGAATAACAGTGGTCTAGTACTTTATTGCCCCTAGTAGAGAGGGAGACGTGGAGATGGAAGTTGAGCATTGTGTCTCTTAATGATGCAGCATTAAATATGCAGACAACCAGAAAAGCAGCCTCTGGATGTAAGTCTTCCTGGTTATAGCCTCGTTAAGGGACAGCTTGTTATTTTTCTTGTCCTCTAAACTCCCCTTTTTTCTGTTTACACTAATCTGTTCTGACAGTATATCTCTTCATCACACCTGGCTCACACTCTGCTCTTCCCTTGTTTATCAACCAGTCTCATCATCTGCTGTATGTTGTTGTGCAGTTATCACCCTGTAATGGTTCCTATGTGTAGCTGGTGTAGAGAGTCAGGCGCAGGACAGCAGATATGAGTAATCAATGTACTTTTACTCAAAATGTATAACATACAAAGTAACAAATACACACACACCATGACAGGCCGAAAATAGAATAAAACAATCACTCACAAAAAAACATGGGGGAACAGAGGGTTAAATAATGAAACCGTAATTGTGGGATTGAAATCAGGTGTGTAAAACAAAGACAAAACAAATGGAAAATGAAAAGTGGATCGGCGGTGGCTAAAAGGCCGGCCGAACAAGGAGACACACCCAGTCTCATCATCTGCTGTATGTTGTTGTGCAGTTATCACCCAGTCTCATCATCTGCTGTATGCTGTTGTGCAGTTAACACCCAGTCTCATCATCTGCTATATGCTGTTGTGCAGTTATCACCCAGTCTCATCATCTGCTGTATGCAGTTGTGCAGTTATCACCCAGTCTCATCATCTGCTGTATGCTGTTGTGCAGTTATCACCCAGTCTCATCATCTGCTGTATGCTGTTGTGCAGTTATCACCCAGTCTCATCATCTGCTGTATGCTGTTGTGCAGTTATCTCCCAGTCTCATCATCTGCTGTATGCTGTTGTGCAGTTATCACCCAGTCTCATCATCTAATGTATGCTGTTGTGCAGTTATCACCCAGTCTCATCATCTGCTGTATGCTGTTGTGCAGTTATCACCCAGTCTCATCATCTGCTGTATGCTGTTGTGCAGTTATCACCCAGTCTCATCATCTAATGTATGCTGTTTTGCAGTTATCTCCCAGTCTCATCATCTGCTGTATGCTGTTGTGCAGTTATCACCCAGTCTCATCATCTGCTGTATTCTGTTGTGCAGTTATCACCCAGTCTCATCATCTGCTGTATGCTGTTGTGCAGTTATCACCCAGTCTCATCATCTGCTGTATGCTGTTGTGCAGTGCTTACAGTAACATTACACAGTGATAGTGATGTTCTCCGTCTTCACTGTCTTGAGTGTGCTCTGCTTAGTAGTCTGTGAGGGTAGCATATAAGCCTTTCTGTATAGTCGTCTGTTAGGGTATATGCTGAAAAAAATGGATTGTTTGGACTTTAAAAAAAAAGGATTCCCTATGTAGTCCACTGGCTCCACTTAATAACTGATTGATTCCCTATTACGACCAGCTCCATATGGGCCTTGGTCAGAAGTAGTGCACTACTTATGGAATAGGGTGCCATTTTGGACGCAGCATATGTGCTGCTTCTGTCAGAGTGACTCATGAAGAGTGCCTGCTGCTTAGCCATGCTCCACAGCCTCCACTTAATACCTGATAGATTTCCCATTACGGCTCAGACAGCAGTGATGGAGCACCAGGTAAACCAGCCGTTTCCTGTCTCTCCTGCTCTTACCACTGCTCTTTTGATCAACTCCCCGCCACTCAAGAGAATGAATGACGAGACTTCTACTACCATCCATGAGACAAATTAGTAGTTTAGTGTGGAAAGCTATATGGAAAACGGAAGCAAGGTTTTTCCTTCTTTGCTCACATCTGCCATTTAGCCAAAGCGACTTACATCAGCCCTCAGACTTACATGGTCCTTTGCAGATCTGTTGGTAGATCATGGTGCTTGTAACGCCAGGGTAGTGGGTTTGATTACCGGGACCACCCATACGTAAAATGTATGCTTTGGATAAAAGCAGCTGATAATTGGCATATATTATTTTTATCAGTGAGTGAACACATTTTCATATCGGTGGCCCCAACTGGAATCGAACCCACCACCCTGGCATGGCTAGTGCCATGCTCTACCAACTGAGCAACATGGAACCGGAAGGGAGCTTTTTCCTTCTTTGCTCTCCCTCTGGGCTCCTTTGCGCTCCCTTTTTTATGAGTCCTCCATTAATGTCTATGGACATTTGAACTGTGGCATAGAGCACCATGCACAATGTCAGGCCATAATGCAAAGGAAGCATATCGTAATAGGGATGTATTTTACGTTGATTTGACACTGAATGGTGCTATGTAAAACCTAAGTGCTGTGTTTAGAGGTTGGTTTGCAGTGTGCTTGCCTGGCTGTCAGTCTGGTAGGGGTTGGCATGCGTCTGCTTGCTGTGTCCTGGCATGTTCAGACAGAGACGTGTATTGAGTGAGACCTCAAGTAATCGACACTTAGGCAGCAATTACAGATAAGAAGCCCATAAGAAGCCTAATTGTAGAGACTGAGGTGCTTGGGGATTTTCACTGGTTAAAGGGGAAATCTGGAATTCAGAAAACAACAAAGAGGTCACCCAGCCACTTGTTTTGGTAAACAGTTCAGGGATGGGGCCTTTAAGTGTACTGAACATCTGTGGACCAACAACAAAAGTCTTGCCTAACATAATATAGTCTACATATTTAATCAGATTTTGATTCCGAGGGAGGGAATCCTTTGGTGCAAAAAGGGTAGATTCAGCTGGATTAACGTTCGTCCCTGAGACTCAACTGGCCAGCTTCGAGTGGCCTGTCACGAATCATGTTGTCTCACGATGTGTGGAACAGAAGATGACAGTGACATTGTTTGATGAGACCACACTGTGTGGCACACACGGCAAGCCAGGAACAGATATTGCTTCTGACTCCCGCCAAGGGTTTTCTTGTTCCCTCGGCTTAAGGTTATAACTGTCATCTGTCCACGGCGATAGAAGCTGAAAACAGACATGGTGCTATAGAGGAGGAGCCTGTTCATCACTCAACCTCACACTCTGGGCTCAGCGACTGGAGCCTGAAGAGATGAGTTCTCAGCTCTGTCTGTCCTCCTGTGGGATGAAGACATGGATTAGAAGTGGAGGATTCAGTCTCGTCCAGAGAAACTCTACTATCATCTTCTTTCAGAGCAAAGGAGAGCGTAATTGGGGATATGGAAGGAGAGGACACAGAATCCCGCCAGTCTGTGTCAGTCCATAGATTCAAACCAACAACCCTCTGGTTAAAAGCCTGCCTCTCTACCCTCAAGGCTACCGCTGCCTCCAAAAGTGGGAGTGCTGGGTAAATTGGGGACATAGAATGAGTTCAGAGTGCTCCCTCACTCCCTGAGATTACAGCTCCTCAGTTTGAAATTGAGGCACTGCAGATGTAGCAACGTTACGTCTACGCACCAGGTTCAGAAAGCTTTCGAGGCAGGACTTATATAACTCAAATCTCCCAGGACAGGTGGACTGCATACCTGCCTCTGGTACTCTCTCACACGCTAATCTCTGATGGATCTACATTCATGGAAAGGTCAGGTGAACCAACGAACAGTGATCCTCCTGGAATCATTCATGCAGCAGGCAGAGAAAGAGTGAGTTTCACTGGATACAGTAAATAGTCAGTCACGTTGCATTCTAGGCTGTCTACCAACCCCAACCCCCCACCCCAATAATCACGCGCACAGGACAGAATGAAAGGAATGTATTGTGCTCTGCTGAATGTACTGAATGTGAGCGGGGTGTGTGTGTGTGTGTGTGTGTGTGTGTGTGTGTGTGTGTGTGTGTGTGTGTGTGTGTGTGTGTGTGTGTGTGTGTGTGTGTGTGTGTGTGTGTGTGTGTGTGTGTGTGTGTGTGTGTGTGTGTGTGTGTGTGTTTGTGCAGTGAGGACTCACTGGAATGCGATGATGAGCGTACAACCGTATGGCACGCCAGCCCTCAGGTGCTTTGGGGACACAGCCTTCAGATGCCTATCTGCCCTTTCAGCTCTCACCGGAGAGGAGCGACACGTTTAATGGACTTATGTTAACTAATGTTTCCATTAGG
Source organism: Oncorhynchus keta (assembly GCF_023373465.1). NCBI lineage: Eukaryota > Metazoa > Chordata > Actinopteri > Salmoniformes > Salmonidae > Oncorhynchus > Oncorhynchus keta. The sequence goes on from NC_068439.1 coordinate 21,083,561, forward strand.
AAGATCATATGCATGGGAAGTAAACACACATGCGTGTATGCTTATGCATGTCATGTTCAGGGATTATGAAGGCTTAATGAATGGTTTATGAAGGCTTTAGGCCACCCCCCATTCATGTAAGAGTACCGTAGTAGAATGCTTCCTTCGGTCTCTGTCTCCTTGGCTCTGGAGGTCACCACGGTTTCACCGCTGCATTAATGTCAACTGATTGCTGCGCCAATTGAACAAAAAAAACATACGCCTTTTCTCTCAGTGCCGTGATGGGTCAGATCTGATAATACAGAGTGGAACAACTGCCTGCGACACACACACACACACACACACACACACACACACACACACACACACACACACACACACACACACACACACACACACACACACACACACACACACACACACACACACACACAGACACACTACAGGTTGACACTGGAGTGAAAATTCATTCCTGTCCCATCTTGTCCTGTAAATTATTTTCCTGTACTGTTCTATAACCCCGAGAACGTTTCTGTCCTGTGCAAATGTTTGAACACAGACATATGGAGGCTATTGTGTTTGTTTAGGAAGTATTTATAATAATGTCATTAATGCATTATGCGACTGTGTTGTCCTCTTACCTATTATAGTTAAATGCACTGACTGTAGGCCAAAGTTGCCGTGGATAAGAACATATTCTAAATGACCTGGATGTAGATGGGTTAAGGCTGGAGGATGACAGAGACCCAGCAGGATGGTCTGCTCAGCACAGCACCGACATAAATCTGTAGCTTACAGCTGAGCACTGTGCACATATGACCTTTTACAACACATTCACTTTTACATCATGAACAAAAACATGAACAAAAACCTGAGCGGCAGTACTGCTTAAGTCAATCTATTTGTATTTCACTCTTCACCTCAGATTGCACGGGTTTAGTTAAATACTCAAACAATTGTGCTTGACGGTAAAGTTGTTGCGAGAATGAGCAGCTCTGCCGCTTCAGGCCACTTTCTGTTTGGTAGCCTATTTGATTAAACCGCAGCATTTTTTTTACAAGCCGTGTACTCGGTTCCTTCTTTGTCAAAGACAACTCCATCAAATGTAGCAAAACATTTTTGCTCTTTCCTTGACTCTAATGTTCATGTTAGGGATGGGTCCTTGGCTGCAACAAGACGTTAAAATTCCTCTGTTGAAGGCTTCATCGTTTAGCCTACTGATGTAGGTTGGCATCTGAGATAGCCTATGGGCTGGCTACAATTGGAGTGAGGCGTGAGAGAGGGCTGGCTACAACTGGAGTGAGGCGTGAGAGAGGGCTGGCTACAACTGGAGTGAGGCGTGAGAGAGGGCTGGCTAGGCTACAACTGGAGTGAGGCGTGAGAGAGGGCTGGCTACAACTGGAGTGAGGCGTGAGAGAGGGATGGCTACAACTGGAGTGAGGCGTGAGAGGGCTGGCTACAACTGGGTGAGGCGTGAGAGGGCTGGCTACAACTGGAGTGAGGCGTGAGAGAGGGCTGGCTACAACTGGAGTGAGGCGTGAGAGAGGGCTGGCTACAACTGGAGTGATGCGTGAGAGAGGGCTGGCTAGAACTGGAGTGAGGCGTGAGAGAGGGCTGGCTACAACTGGAGTGAGGCGTGAGAGAGGGCTGGCTACAACTGGAGTGAGGCGTGAGAGAGGGCTGGCTACAACTGGGTGAGGCGTGAGAGAGGGCTGGCTACAACTGGAGTGAGGCGTGAGAGAGGGCTGGCTACAATTGGAGTGAGGCGTGAGAGAGGGCTGGCTACAACTGGAGTGAGGCGTGAGAGAGGGCTGGCTACAACTGGAGTGAGGCGTGAGAGAGGGCTGGCTACAACTGGAGTGATGCGTGAGAGAGGGCTGGCTACAACTGGAGTGAGGCGTGAGAGAGGGCTGGCTATAACTGGAGTGAGGCGTGAGAGAGGGCTGGCTACAACTGGAGTGATGCGTGAGAGCGCTGGCTACAACTGGAGTGAGGCGTGAGAGAGGGCTGGCTACAACTGGGTGAGGCGTAAGAGAGGGCTGGCTACAACTGGAGTGATGCGTTAGAGAGGGCTGGCTACAACTGGAGTGATGCGGAGAGGGCTGGCTACAACTGGAGTGAGGCGTGAGAGGGCTGGCTACAACTGGAGTGAGGCGTGAGAGAGGGCAGGCTACAACTGGAGTGATGCGTGAGAGAGGGCTGGCTACAACTGGAGTGATGCGTGAGAGAGGGCTGGCTACAACTGGAGTGAGGCGTGAGAGAGGGCTGGCTACAACTGGAGTGAGGCGTGAAAGGGCTGGCTACAACTGGAGTGAGGCGTGAGAGAGGGCTGGCTACAACTGGAGTGATGCGTTAGAGGGGCTGGCTACAACTGGAGTGAGGCGTGAGAGGACTGGCTACAACTGGAGTGAGGCGTGAGAGGGCTGGCTACAACTGGAGTGAGGCGTGAGAGAGGGCAGGCTACAACTGGAGTGATGCGTGAGAGAGGGCTGGCTACAACTGGAGTGAGGCGTGAGAGAGGGCTGGCTACAACTGGAGTGAGGCGTGAGAGGGGGCAGGCTACAACTGGAGTGAGGCGTGAGAGAGGGCTGGCTACAACTGGAGTGAGGCGTGAGAGGGCGGGCTACAACTGGAGTGAGGCGTGAGAGAGGGCTGGCTACAACTGGAGTGAGGCGTGAGAGGGCTGGCTACAACTGGAGTGAGGCGTGAGAGAGGGCTGGCTACAACTGGAGTGAGGCGTGAGAGGGCTGGCTACAACTGGAGTGAGGCGTGAGAGGGCTGGCTACAACTGGAGTGAGGCGTGAGAGGGCTGGCTACAACTGGAGTGAGGCGTGAGAGAGGGCTGGCTACAACTGGAGTGAGGCGTGAGAGGGCTGGCTACAACTGGAGTGAGGCGTGAGAGAGGGCTGGCTACAACTGGAGTGAGGCGTGAGAGAGGGCTGGCTACAACTGGAGTGAGGCGTGAGAGAGGGCTGGCTACAACTGGAGTGAGGCGTGAGAGGGCTGGCTACAACTGGAGTGAGGCGTGAGAGAGGGCTGGCTACAACTGGAGTGAGGCGTGAGAGAGGGCTGGCTACAACTGGAGTGAGGCGTGAGAGAGGGCTGGCTACAACTGGAGTGAGGCGTGAGAGAGGGCTGGCTACAACTGGAGTGAGGCGTGAGAGAGGGCTGGCTACAACTGGAGTGAGGCGTGAGAGAGGGCTGGCTACAACTGGAGTGAGGTGTGAGAGGGGCTGGCTACAACTGGAGTGAGGCGTGAGAGAGGGCTGGCTATAACTGGAGTGAGGCGTGAGAGAGGGCTGGCTACAACTGGAGTGATGCGTGAGAGAGCGCTGGCTACAACTGGAGTGAGGCGTGAGAGAGGGCTGGCTACAACTGGAGTGAGGCGTAAGAGAGGGCTGGCTACAACTGGAGTGATGCGTTAGAGAGGGCTGGCTACAACTGGAGTGATGCGTGAGAGGGCTGGCTACAACTGGAGTGAGGCGTGAGAGGGCTGGCTACAACTGGAGTGAGGCGTGAGAGAGGGCAGGCTACAACTGGAGTGATGCGTGAGAGAGGGCTGGCTACAACTGGAGTGATGCGTGAGAGAGGGCTGGCTACAACTGGAGTGAGGCGTGAGAGAGGGCTGGCTACAACTGGAGTGAGGCGTGAAAGGGCTGGCTACAACTGGAGTGAGGCGTGAGAGAGGGCTGGCTACAACTGGAGTGATGCGTTAGAGAGGGCTGGCTACAACTGGAGTGAGGCGTGAGAGGACTGGCTACAACTGGAGTGAGGCGTGAGAGGGCTGGCTACAACTGGAGTGAGGCGTGAGAGAGGGCAGGCTACAACTGGAGTGATGCGTGAGAGAGGGCTGGCTACAACTGGAGTGAGGCGTGAGAGAGGGCTGGCTACAACTGGAGTGAGGCGTGAGAGAGGGCAGGCTACAACTGGAGTGAGGCGTGAGAGAGGGCTGGCTACAACTGGAGTGAGGCGTGAGAGGGCAGGCTACAACTGGAGTGAGGCGTGAGAGAGGGCTGGCTACAACTGGAGTGAGGCGTGAGAGGGCTGGCTACAACTGGAGTGAGGCGTGAGAGGGCTGGCTACAACTGGAGTGAGGCGTGAGAGGGCTGGCTACAACTGGAGTGAGGCGTGAGAGGGCTGGCTACAACTGGAGTGAGGCGTGAGAGGGCTGGCTACAACTGGAGTGAGGCGTGAGAGAGGGCTGGCTACAACTGGAGTGAGGCGTGAGAGGGCTGGCTACAACTGGAGTGAGGCGTGAGAGAGGGCTGGCTACAACTGGAGTGAGGCGTGAGAGAGGGCAGGCTACAACTGGAGTGAGGCGTGAGAGAGGGCTGGCTACAACTGGAGTGAGGCGTGAGAGGGCTGGCTACAACTGGAGTGAGGCGTGAGAGAGGGCTGGCTACAACTGGAGTGAGGCGTGAGAGAGGGCTGGCTACAACTGGAGTGAGGCGTGAGAGAGGGCTGGCTACAACTGGAGTGAGGCGTGAGAGAGGGCTGGCTACAACTGGAGTGAGGCGTGAGAGAGGGCTGGCTACAACTGGAGTGAGGCGTGAGAGAGGGCTGGCTACAACTGGAGTGAGGTGTGAGAGAGGGCTGGCTACAACTGGAGTGAGGCGTGAGAGGGCTGGCTACAACTGGAGTGAGGCGTGAGAGGGCTGGCTACAACTGGAGTGAGGCATGAGAGAGGGCTGGCTACAACTGGAGTGAGGCGTGAGAGGGCTGGCTACAACTGGAGTGAGGCGTGAGAGATGGCTTGCTACAACTGGAGTGAGGCGTGAGAGAGGGCTGGCTACAACTGGAGTGAGGCGTGAGAGAGGGCTGGCTACAACTGGAGTGAGGCGTGAGAGAGGGCTGGCTACAACTGGAGTGAGGCGTGAGAGAGGGCTGGCTACAACTGGAGTGAGGCGTGAGAGAGGGCTGGCTACAACTGGAGTGAGGCGTGAGAGAGGGCTGGCTACAACTGGAGTGAGGCGTGAGAGAGGGCCGGCAGTAGGGGGAAATTACCTTTTTTTTTATAGATTTGTATAATGTAAACTATAATAAGCCTAGCCTACACAGTGGTTGTTATATGAAATGCTCCACACATGACTTACACTATATGGCCAAAATTAAATGAATGGAATCGGCTATATTTCAGCCACACCCGTTGTTGACAGGTGTAAAGAATTGAGCACACATTTACATACATTTACATTTAAGTCATTTAGCAGACGCTCTTATCCAGAGCGACTTACAAATTGGTGCATCACCTTATGACATCCAGTGGAACAGCCACTTTACAATAGTGCATCTAAATCTTTTAGGGGGGTGAGAAGGATTACTTATCCTATCCTAGGTATTCCTTAAAGAGGTGGGGTTTCAGGTGTCTCCGGAAGGTGGTGATTGACTCCGCTGTCCTGGCGTTGTGAGGGAGTTTGTTCCACCATTGGGGGCCAGAGCAGCGAGCAGTTTTGACTGGGCTGAGCGGGAACTGTACTTCCTCAGTGGTAGGGAGGCGAGCAGGCCAGAGGTGGATGAACGCAGTGCACTTGTTTGGGTGTAGGGCCTGATCAGAGCCTGGAGGTACTGAGGTGCCGTTCCCCTCACAGCTCCGTAGGCAAGCACCATGGTCTTGTAGCGGATGCGAGCTTCAACTGGAAGCCAGTGGAGAGAGCGGAGGAGCGGGGTGACGTGAGAGAACTTGGGAAGGTTGAACACCAGACGGGCTGCGGCGTTCTGGATGAGTTGTAGGGGTTTAATGGCACAGGCAGGGAGCCCAGCCAACAGCGAGTTGCAGTAATCCAGACGGGAGATGACAAGTGCCTGGATTAGGACCTGCGCCGCTTCCTGTGTGAGGCAGGGTCGTACTCTGCGGATGTTGTAGAGCATGAACCTACAGGAACGGGCCACCGCCTTGATGTTAGTTGAGAACGACAGGGTGTTGTCCAGGATCACGCCAAGGTTCTTAGCGCTCTGGGAGGAGGACACAATGGAGTTGTCAACCGTGATGGCGAGATCATGGAACGGGCAGTCCTTCCCCGGGAGGAAGAGCAGCTCCGTCTTGCCGAGGTTCAGCTTGAGGTGGTGATCCGTCATCCATACTGATATGTCTGCCAGACATGCAGAGATGCGATTCGCCACCTGGTCATCAGAAGGGGGAAAGGAGAAGATTAATTGTGTGTCGTCTGCATAGCAATGATAGGAGAGACCATGTGAGGTTATGACAGAGCCAAGTGACTTGGTGTATAGCGAGAATAGGAGAGGGCCTAGAACAGAGCCCTGGGGGACACCAGTGGTGAGAGCGTGTGGTGAGGAGACAGATTCTCGCCACGCCACCTGGTCACACAGCGATGCAATCTCCATAGACAAACATTAGCAGTAGAATGGCCTGTGCTGAAGAGTGCAGTGACTTTCAACATGGCACCGTCATTGGATACCACCTTTTCAACAAGTCAGTTTGTCAAATTTCTGAAAGTGCTGTAATTGTGAAGTGGAAACATCTAGGAGCAACAATGAAGCACGTAGCATGTAAAAATCATCTGTCCTCGGTTACAACACTCACTACCAAGTTCCAAACTGCCTCTGAAAGCAAGTCAGCACAATAACCTTTCGTCGGGAGCTTCATGAAATGGGTTTCCATGGGCGAGCAGCCACACACAAGCATAAGATCACCATGCACAATGCCAAGCGTTGGCTGAAGTGATGTAAAGCTCGCCGCCATTGGACTCTGGAGCAGTGGAAACGTGTTCTCTGGAGTGATGAATCACACTTCACCATCTGGCAGTCCGACGGACTAATCTGTGTTTGGTGGATGACAGGAGAACTCTACCTGCCCAAATGCGTAGTGCCAACTGTTAAGTTTGGTGGAGGAGGAATAATGGTCCAGGGCTATTTTTCATGGTTCGGGCTAGGCCGCTTAGTTCCATTGAAGGGAAATCTTAACATGACAGCATACAATGACATTCTAGACTATTCTGTGCTTCCAACTTTGTGACAGCAGTTTGGGGAAGGCCCTTTCCTGTTTAAGTATGACAATGCCTCCATTCACAAAGTGAAATCCATACAGAAAGGGTTTGTCGAGATCGGTGTGGAAGAACTTGACTGGCCTGCACAGAGCCCTGACCTTAATCCCATCGAACACCTTTGGGATGAGTTGGAATGTCAACTGCGAGCCAGTCCTAATTGCCCAACATCAGTAATGAGATACTGGGTATTTTATGGGCACCGCACAGCTTTGAGTCTGCCCTCTCTCTGGAGCCATCCGTTGTGCAGCTGTCTTGTAATGCAGCCCAGAACCATCTGGTCGCAGGTTCAAATCCCAAGCCAAGGCGGTGAGACATTTGCCGATGTGCCCTTAAGTAAGGCACTTAACCCTAATTGCTCCTGTAAGTCGCTCTGGATAAGAGTGTCTGCTAATTGACTAAAATGTAAATGTAAAAGTATGTGTGTACTGCGTAAGTAAATTTGTGTGTGTGTGTGTGTGTGTGTACTGTGTTAAGCAATAGTTCTACAGTCCTCCACCAGGCTCATCAGCCCAGTACCAGTCTGCCCATGCTGTTAAGAGGCAACCTCACTCTGCCCATCTTATCTTGTGCCCAGTGCCCAGCTCCTTCATACCGCTGATGTATTACTCTCAGTGTGCCACTTGATTAGGAGATTATGGACTGCCACTACAGCCGCAGTCTTTGGAAGATGCAAGATGTCTGTTTTTTTTTCAGTTTTGAAAGTGAAAAGATTTTATGTTTACTTGCAAGGGGTGTTCAAAGTTTACTGAATGCCAGGAGTTTCTTCTCAAATTCTTCCTCAATAAGTTGTTATAACTGAACTGAAAAAGCTCAATATGTTGGTAGTGGTGCGTTAACTGTGTGCTGCGCCTGTTGGTTTTAGGAGTAGTGTAAAGAGATTAAGCTCACAGTTCCTCCATAGGATGGGAAATAAAACCTAGCGAGGCCTCACTCTGAGAGCTGAATGAAAGGTAGGCCTGTATGTTCACAGTAATTGTTAAGAATGCATGGACAGAGAGCACCACATGTGGCACGACTCCGTTCAGCTCTGTTCAGTCTTTAAACACATGAAGAAGCTGCCATATATATGGAGCTTGTTGTTGGAATTTAGTAAGGTAGAAACCCCTTTCTTGTCCTATTAGCTGACTCCATGACCCCTTCTTTGTCTCTGTAGCCAGTTCAATCAGCATGAAACGATTCAAGTATGTTTCCTGGATAATGGTTGTGGTTCATGCGGTGGGTGTTGCCTGAGTAGAGGGTGGAGGGGAGTTTGTACGCCTGGCTGGCAGCCCGGTATGTTTCACTCACTTATGCTTTGTGTCGGTAAAGTCCGCCCTGGTGTACAAGAGCAATACTTTTGTCTCACAACCAGAAACCACCCCCATGGTTCTCATTAGTTCTGCTCTGAACAGGAACGCCCCACGGGTTTGGTTCAGCTGCGGTCCGATACTGTCCTCAGTTGCAACACTCACTACCAAGTTCCAAACAGCCTCTGGAAGCTACGTCAGCACAATAACTGTTTGTCGGGAGCTTCATGAAATGGGTTTGCATGGCCGAGCAACTGCACACAAGCCTAAGATCACCATGCGCAATGCCAAGCGTCGGCTCGAGTGGTGTAAAGCTTGTTGCGATTGGAGCAGTGGAAACATGTTCTCTGATGTGATAAATCACGTTTTACCATCTGGCAGCCTGATGGAAGAATCTGGGTTTGGCAGATGCCAGGAGAACGCTACCTGCCCCAATGCATAGTACTGTAACTATAAAGTTTGGTGGAGGAGGAATAATGGTCTGGGGCTGTTTTTCATGGTTTGGACTAGGCCCCATAGTTCCACTGAAGGGAAGTCTTAACACTATAGCATACAATGACATTCTAGACGATTCTGTGCTTCCAACTTTGTGGCATATTTGTGGCATACTAATGGCCATGATTTTGGAATGAGATGTTCGACGAGCACGTGTCCACATACTTTTGGTCATGTAGTGTATGTTTCCCATGCCAGAAAAGCCCCTTTGAATTGGACAATTGAGAGGAGAGATGTGTTCTCTTACCCATAGACAGTAGCAGGGCAGGGGCCCTTGTGTAAATGTGTCCTCTCCTAAGCCTGACATACTGTCCCTGTTCCACTCTCTGATCTTAATTATCTGCCCTCTCCCTCGCTCGCTCTTCTTTCTCTTTTCTCTCTCTCTCTCTCTCTCTCTCTCTCTCTCTCTCTCTCTCTCTCTCTCTCTCTCTCTCTCTCTCTCTCTCTCTCTCTTTCTCTCTTTCTCTCTGGCTAGCGACCAGTGCACTGTACTGAGCCTCATCTGCTCGCAGACTATTTGGAATGAATTTGTTCTTCCATTAAAGTGCATATTCAGCACAACTTTCATCTTTTCTCCCCCATCCCCCTGCGAACAGAGCAGCCTCACCTCAGCAGCATCACATAGCAGCAGAAAGACCTGTGTTTCAAGGGCACCTCGGTTCAGGTTCCAGAAAAATAAGTCAAACCCTGCAGAAAACATTATATTGGTTAAAGTGATGAAAATAAAAGCATCCAGCCAGTTGCCAGTTTTGGGGCAATGTTCTGTAACAATCTGTACCCAGGTCTTTTCTGCTACCTGCCATATAATATAACCTGCCAATATAACCTGCCATATAATTAGATGAGATGGAAGAGGGTGGAGTTTCTGTGACAAAATGATGTCTGTGATGGTATGGGACTCTGAGCTTTACAGCAGAGTGCAAAGCCGCAGCCCTTGGTTACAGTAGTGTCTGTGTCACTGGCTAATTCATTTTAATGGCCTTTGTTTCAGTGGAGAAAAAGTGCTGCTTGTTACCAAGGTTTCAAAGCATCTTTTAATTACTGTGTTGATTAGTGCACCTGTTTTTTAAATGCCTATCCCCCAATTAGAGACGCAATCAATCGATCAATCAAATGTATTTATAAATCCCTTCTTACATCAGCTGATGTCACAAAGTGCTGTACAGAAACCCAGCCTAAAAGCCCACACAGCAAGCAATGCAGGTCTAGAAGCACAGTGGCTAGGAAAAACTCCCTAGAAAGGCCAGAACCTAGGAAGAAACCTAGAGAGGAACCAGGTCTAAATCGGAGCCACCTATGAGGGGTGGCCAGTCCTCTTCCGGCTGTGACGGGTGGAGATTATAACAGAACATGGCCAAGATGTTCAAATGTTCATAGATGACCAGCAGGGCCAAATAATAATAATCACATTGGTTGTCGCGGGTGCAACAGGTCAGCACCTCAGGAGTAAATGTCAGTTGGCTTTTCATAGCCGATCATTCAGAGTATCTCTACCGCTCCTGCTGTCTCTATAGAGTTGAAAACAGCAGGTCTGGGAGGTAGTAGCAGGTAGCACGTCCGGTGAACAGGTCAGGGTTCCATAGCCGCAGGCAGAACAGTTGAGACTGGAGCAGCAGCACGGCCAGGTTGACTGGGGACAGCAAGGAGTCATCGTGAGTGAGTGAGTGAGTGAGTGAGTGAGTGAGTGAGAGAGAGAGAGAGAGAGAGAGAGAGAGAGAGAGAGAGAGAGAGAGAGAGAGAGAGAGAGAGAGAGAGAGAGAGAGAGAGAGAGAGAGAGAGAGAGAGAGAGAGAGAGAGAGAGAGAGAGAGAGAGAGAGAGAGAGAGAGAGAGAGAATTAGCGAACTTAAATTCACACAGGACACCGGATAAGACAGGATAAATGCTCCAGATATAACAGACTGACCCTAGCCCCTGACGCATAAACTACTGCAGCATAAATACTGGAGGCTGGGACAGGAGGGGTCAGGGGCACTGTGGCCCCATCCGATGATACCCCCGGACAGGGCCAAACAGGCAGGATATAACCACACCCACTTTGCCAAAGCCCCACAATCCTTTTTTCAGTTGATGGCCATCTGCTCAACTGAAAGAGAGGTTTGCTGTACAGTGTACAACCAGGGGTATTCAACTCTTACCCTACAAGGGCCGGAGCCTGCTGGTTTTCTGTTCTACTTGATATTTAATTGCACCTACCTGGTGTCCCAGGTCTAAATCAGTCCCTGGTTAGAGGGGAACAATGAAAACAATGCAGTCTGCAGTCTAAACAGTCTTGCAGTCTACACTGTCTTGCAGTCTAAACGGTCTTGCAGTCTACACTGTCTTGCAGTCTAAACGGTCTTTGTAGTCTACACTGTCTTGCAGTCTACACTGTCTTGCAGTCTACACTGTCTTGCAGTCTAAACAGTCTTGCAGTCTACACTGTCTTGCAGTCTAAACAGATTTGCAGTCTACACTGTCTTGCAGTCTACACTGTCTTGCAGTCTAAACAGTCTTGCAGTCTACACTGTCTTGCAGTCTACACTGTCTTGCAGTCTACACTGTCTTGCAGTCTACACTGTCTTGCAGTCTAAACAGTCTTGCAGTCTACACTGTCTTGCAGTCTAAACAGTCTTGCAGTCTACACTGTCTTGCAGTCTACACTGTCTTGCAGTCTAAACAGTCTTGCAGTCTACACTGTCTTGCAGTCTAAACAGTCCTGCAGTCTACACTGTCTTGCAGTCTAAACAGTCTTGCAGTCTAAACAGTCTTGCAGTCTACACTGTCTTGCAGTCTAAACAGTCTTGTAGTCTAAACAGTCTTGCAGTCTAAACAGTCTTGCAGTCTAAACAGTCTTACAGTCTTGCAGTCCAAACAGTCTTGCAGTCTAAACAGTCCAAACAGTCTACACAGCCTATAGTCATTAATCGTCTACAGTCTAAACAGTCTACAGACCATCCCTATTGTCATTATGTGACTGAATGGGGTGCAAACCTAAGTCTGCTGCAACCACCACAAGACTGTGTTAGCCCGTTGAGCTAAAGTAAATTTCCATCTGCTCAACTAATGTATGCGATTGACCAAGATGAGGAGACTAAACAGCTGGGTGAACCCTAGATACTGCAAGCTGTTATGGTCAAAACATCTAGACTCAATGGTTGCTAAAATAGGAAGAGGTCTGTCCATGGTAAGGCGTTGCTCTGCTTTCTTGACATCGACCAGACAGGTCCTACAGGCACTAGTTTTGTCGCACCTGGACTACTTCCCAGTTGTGTGGTCATGTGTGGGACAGAGGGACATACACTACCGTTCAAAAGTTTGGGGTCACTTGTCCTTGTTTTTGAAACTCGTCAGTCTATTCTTGTTCTGAAGAAATTAAGGTTATTCCATGCTGGAAATTGCCAAGAAACTGAAGATCTCGTACAACACTGTGTACTACTCCCTCTTGCTCAGCTGTGCACCGGGGCCTCCCACTCCTATTTCTATTCTGGTTAGAGACAGTTTGCGCTGTTCTGTGAAGGGAGTAGATAAACTTGGATTAGCTAACACAACGTGCCATTGGAACACAGGAGTGATGGTTGCTGATAATGGACCTCTGTACGCCTATGTAGATATTCCATTTAAAAAATCAGCAGTGTCCAGCTACTATAGTCATTTACAACATTAACAATGTCTACACTGTATTTCTGATAATTTTGATGTTATTTTTAATGGACAACAGATTTGCTTTACATTTCTAAGTGACTCCAAACCTTTGAACGGTAGTGTAGGTAAATTGCTGTTGGATGTACGTGGCTCGTATTGCACTCAGATGTACACGGAGGGCGAATGTCAGTAACATGCATTTCCATCTCTCCTGGCTCAAAGTGTTGAAAGTAACTGTTCAAGCAGTTGGCACACAGTTCGGACACTCATCGGAACAACACAAGACATGCAATCTGAGGCCTCTACACAGTACCCAGGTCCAGAGCAAAGTCTGGGAAACGCACAGTATTAAATAGAGCCACTCTGCCAGCCCTGGTAACTCAAAATAGCAATAAGATAAAAGATCACCTTACAGCACAACGGGGTAAATGTGCTTGTCATTTAGTTGGCCGGGTTTCTATTTACACTGTAATTAGCTGTAATAGCAAAGCAGGCCTAGATGTCATTATTATTATGCCAGGTTCCTGATTACAGACATCCCCAGGCAGCCCTAACCCTGCCAGGTTCCTGTTTACAGACAGCCCCAGGTAGCCCTAACCCTGCCAGGTTCCTGATTACAGACAGCCCCAGGTAGCCCTAACCCTGCCAGGTTCCTGATTACAGACAGCCCCAGGTAGCCCTAACCCTGCCAGGTTCCTGATTACAGACAGCCCCAGGTAGCCCTAACCCTGCCAGGTTCCTGTTTACAGACAGCCCCAGGTAGCCCTAACCCTGCCAGGTTCCTGATTACAGACAGCCCCAGGTAGCCCAAACCCTGCCAGGTTCCTGATTACAGACATCCCCAGGTAGCCCTAACCCTGCCAGGTTCCTGTTTACAGACAGCCCCAGGTAGCCCTAACCCTGCCAGGTTCCTGATTACAGACAGCCCCAGGTAGCCCTAACCCTGCCAGGTTCCTGATTACAGACAGCCCCAGGTAGCCCTAACCCTGCCAGGTTCCTGTTTACAGACAGCCCCAGGTAGCCCTAACCCTGCCAGGTTCCTGATTACAGACATCCCCAGGTAGCCCTAACCCTGCCAGGTTCCTGTTTACAGACAGCCCCAGGTAGCCCTAACCCTGCCAGGTTCCTGATTACAGACAGCCCCAGGTAGCCCTAACCCTGCCAGGTTCCTGATTACAGACAGCCCCAGGTAGCCCTAACCCTGCCAGGTTCCTGTTTACAGACAGCCCCAGGTAGCCCTAACCCTGCCAGGTTCCTGATTACAGACATCCCCAGGTAGCCCTAACCCTGCCAGGTTCCTGATTACAGACAGCCCCAGGTAGCCCTAACCCTGCCAGGTTCCTGATTACAGACATCCCCAGGTAGCCCTAACCCTGCCAGGTTCCTGATTACAGACAGCCCCAGGTAGCCCTAACCCTGCCAGGTTCCTGATTACAGACAGCCCCAGGTAGCCCTAACCCTGCCAGGTTCCTGTTTACAGACAGCCCCAGGTAGCCCTAACCCTGCCAGGTTCCTGATTACAGACAGTCCCAGGTAGCCCTAACCCTGCCAGGTTCCTGATTACAGACAGTCCCAGGTAGCCCTAACCCTGCCAGGTTCCTGATTACAGACAGCCCCAGGTAGCCCTAACCCTGCCAGGTTCCTGTTTACAGACAGCCCCAGGTAGCCCTAACCCTGCCAGGTTCCTGATTACAGACAGTCCCAGGTAGCCCTAACCCTGCCAGGTTCCTGATTACAGACAGTCCCAGGTAGCCCTAACCCTGCCAGGTTCCTGATTACAGACAGCCCCAGGTAGCCCTAACCCTGCCAGGTTCCTGTTTACAGACAGCCCCAGGTAGCCCTAACCCTGCCAGGTTCCTGTTTACAGGCAACCTAACCCTGCCTCGTTCCTGTTTACAGACAACCCCAGGTAGCCTGAACCCTGCCAGGTTCATGTTTATAGACAGCCCAATGTAGTCATGTGTTCTGTTGATCCCCACGGAGGAAGTTAATGGCAACATTGCCCTCCTCTATCTCTACCTAACGCAAGCACACACACACTGACCGTCAGTACACTCTCACATTTACAGGTTCTCTATCTTTCTCGAACAGAAATACACTCTCTCACACACACACACACACACACACACACACACACACACACACACACACACACACACACACACACACACACACACACACACACACACACACACACACACACACACACACACACACACACACACACACACACACACACACACCTTCTAAATCATACGTTGTAAGAGACTCCTGCCCTGAAAGATACTTTCTCCTTGTTTTCATTATCTGCATGCTATTTACGCACACCATGTACACGCACACACATACCCGCAAACACACATGCATGCACACACACACACACACACACACACACACACACACACACACACACACACACACACACACACACACACACACACACACACACACACACACACACACACACACACACACACACACACACACACAAACATGCAAGCACACACACATACACATGCAAGCACACACACACCATACACAGGGGCAGAGACTTTGAACCCATGACTTTTATGTAAATGTCACTGTCATGTTGTTGATTTAAATTCAGGCCAAACATTCTAACCTTTTCCAGAGGTTGAGTACAGTGTGACAAATGGTAACTCTATCACTGAGTCACCATGGTCCTATACTGTCATATACTGTAGTAGAACCTTTCCAGTATTCAGGCTTCAGGACAGAAAAAACATTTCCCTTTTCCTATAGAATGCCTATTTCTTTCTGTGGGTGAGTCAGCAAGAGCTCCTTGGTTTGAAGGCAGCGTAACTAGTGGCTCTAATCCTGACCAGGCAGCGCTGTTGTCACGCATGGAAAGAGAGAGAGAGGGAAGGAGAGAGAGAGAGAGAGAGGGAAGGAGAGAGAGAGAGAGAGAGAGAGAGAGAGAGAGGGGGATAGAAGGACAGTGAGTGAGAGGGAGAAAGGCAGAGATGTGGAGAGAGAAAGATAGAGGGAAATATATATATATACAGTTGAAGTCGGAAGTTTACATACACTTAGGTTGGAGTCATTAAAACTCGTTTTTCAAGCACTCCACAAATTTCTCATTAACAAACTATAGTTTTTGCAAGTCGGTTAGGACATCTACTTTGTGCATGACACAAGTAATTTTCCAACAGTTGTTTACAGACAGATTATTTCACTTATAATTCACTGTATCACATTTCCAGTGGGTCAGAAGTTTACATACACTAAGTTGACTGTGCCTTTAAACAGCTTGGAAAATTCCAGAAAATTATGTCATGGCTTTAGAAGCTTATGATAGGCTCATTGACATCATTTGAGTCAATTGGAGGTGTACCTGTGGATGTATTTCAAGGCCTACCTTCAAACTCAGTGCCTCTTTCCCTGACATAATTGGAAAATCAAAAGAAATCATCCAAGACCTCAGAAAAATAATTGTAGACCTCCAGAAGTCTGGTTCATCCTTGGGAGCAATTTCCAAACACCTGAAGGTACCACGTTCATCTGTACAAACAATAGTACGCAAGTATAAACACCATGGGACCACGCAGCCGTCATAACGCTCAGGAAGGAGACGCGTTCTGTCTCCTTGGTGCGAAAAGTGCAAATCAATCCCAGAACAACAGCAAAGGACTTTGTGAAGATGCTGGAGGAAACAGGTACAAAAGCATCTATATCTACAGTAAAACGAGTCCTATAACGATATAACCTGAAAGGCCGCCCAGCATGGAAGAAACCACTGCTTACAGACAGCCCCAGGTAGCCCTAACCATGCCAGGTTCATGTTTACAGGCAACCTAACCCTGCCTCGTTCCAAAAACCACCATAAAAAAGCCAGACTACGGTTTGCAACTGCACATGTGGACAAAGATTGTACTTTTTGGAGAATTGTCCTCTGATCTGAGAAAACAAAAATAGGACTGTTTGGCCATAAGGACCATCGTTATGTTTGGAGGAAAAAGGGGGATGCTTGCAAGACGAAGAACACCATCCCAACCGTGAAGCACAGGGATGGCAGCGGTGCTATACTGCAGGAGGGACTGGTGCACTTCACAAAATAGATGGCATCATTAGGAAGAAAAATTATGTGAATATATTGAAGCAACATCTCAAGACATCAGTCTGGAAGGTGAAGCTTGATCGCAAATGGGTCTTCCAAATTGACAATGACCCCAAGCATACTTCCAAAGTTGCTTCCCATAATAAGTTGGGGGAATTTTGGCCCATTCCTCCTGACAGAGCTGGTGTAATTTTATTTTTTTTAATTTTACCTTTATTTAACCAGGCAAGTCAGTTAAGAACACATTCTTATTTTCAATGACGGCCTGGGAACAGTGGGTTAACTGCCTGTTCAGGGGCAGAACGACAGATTTGTACCTTGTCAGCTCGGGGGTTTGAACTCGCAACCTTCCGGTTACTAGTCCAACGCTCTAACCACTAGGCTACCCTGCTGCAAACTGAGTCAGGTTGCTAGGCCTCCTTGCTCGCACATACTTTTTCAGTTTTGCCCACACATTTTCTATAGGATTGAGGTCAGGGCTTTGTGATGGCCACTCCAATACCTTGAATTGTTGTCAAACCGTAGTGGGGCTTTTTTATAGCGGTTTTGGAGCAGTGGCTTCTTGCTTGCTAAGCGGCCTTTCAGGTTATGCTGTTGTTCTAGGATTGATTTTCACATTCCTCCCAAAGTATGTCCATCTCTAGGGGACAGAACGCTTCTCCTTCCTGAGCGCTATGACGGCTGTGTGGTCCCATGGTGTTCATACTTGCTTACTATTGTTTGTACACATTTCTTGATAACAATACATTTTGGTTAGGACTTGTCAAAACTATAGTTTGTTATCAAGAAATTTGTGGAGTGGTTGAAAAACGAGTTTTATAATGACTCGATCCTAAGTGTATGTAAACTTCCGACTTCAACTGTATATATATATATATATATATATATAAAAGAGAGGCACTAAAGAGAGAGAGAGAGAGGGAAGGAGAGAGGGAGAAAGGCAGAAATGGGGAGAGAAAGAAAAAGAGAGAGAGTGAGAGAAACAGGGATTTGCTCTCTTACATTTTCTGTAGTTTTCCGATTATCCTCCTGTTCAGGGACACACATCACTAAACTGACCATCACGTTCCACTCGGTTACCTGTGGTGTCACATACTCACCCGCCGCCCCCCTTCCACTTAATGTGCCTGGTGCCTCTTCTGCCGTGCTTCTGTTCTGTTCTGACTGAAGAGTGGGCTGTGGTTCTGTTCTGACTGAAGAGTGGGCTGTCGTTCTGTTCTGGTTTAAGAGTGGGCTGTGGTTCTGTTCTGACTGAAGAGTGGGCTGTGGTTCTGTTCTGGTTTAAGAGTGGGCTGTGGATCTGTTCTGACTGAAGAGTGGGCTGTGGTTCTGTTCTGACTGAAGAGTGGGCTGTGGTTCTGTTCTGACTGAAGAGTGGGCTGTGGTTCTGTTCTGGTTTAAGAGTGGGCTGTGGATCTGTTCTGACTGACGAGTGGGCTGTGGTTCTGTTCTGACTGAAGAGTGGGCTGTGGTTCTGTTCTGACTGAAGAGTGGGCTGTGGTTCTGTTCTGACTGAAGAGTGGGCTGTGGTTCTGTTCTGACTGAAGAGTTGGCTATGGTTCTGTTCTGACTGAAGAGTGGGCTGTGGTTCTGTTCTGACTGAACAGTTGGCTGTGGTTCTGTTCTGACTGAAGAGTGGGCTGTGGTTCTGTTCTGACTGAAGAGTGGGCTGTGGTTCTGTTCTGACTGAAGAGTGGGCTGTGGTTCTGTTCTGACTGAAGAGTTGGCTATGGTTCTGTTCTGACTGAAGAGTGGGCTGTGGTTCTGTTCTGACTGAAGAGTGGGCTGTGGTTCTGTTCTGGTTTAAGAGTGGGCTGTGGATCTGTTCTGACTGACGAGTGGGCTGTGGTTCTGTTCTGACTGAAGAGTGGGCTGTGGTTCTGTTCTGACTGAAAAGTGGGCTGTGGTTCTGTTCTGACTGAAGAGTTGGCTATGGTTCTGTTCTGACTGAAGAGTGGGCTGTGGTTCTGTTCTGACTGAAGAGTTGGCTGTGGTTCTGTTCTGACTGAAGAGTGGGCTGTGGTTCTGTTCTGACTGAAGAGTTGGCTATGGTTCTGTTCTGACTGAAGAGTGGGCTGTGGTTCTGTTCTGACTGAAGAGTTGGCTATGGTTCTGTTCTGACTGAAGAGTGGGCTATGGTTCTGTTCTGACTGAAGAGTGGGCTGTGGTTCTGTTCTGGTTTAAGAGTGGGCTGTGGATCCGTTCTGACTGAAGAGTGGGCTGTGGTTCTGTTCTGGTTTAAGAGTGGGCTGTGGATCTGTTCTGACTGAAGAGTGGGCTGTGGTTCTGTTCTGGTTTAAGAGTGGGCTGTGGATCCGTTCTGGTTTAAGAGTGGGCTGTGGATCTGTTCTGACTGAAGAGTGGGCTGTGGTTCTGTTCTGGTTTAAGAGTGGGCTGTGGATATGTTCTGACTGAAGAGTGGGCTGTGGATCTGTTCTGACTGAAGAGTGGGCTGTGGTTCTGTTCTGGTTTAAGAGTGGGCTGTGGTTCTGTTCTGACTGAAGAGTGGGCTGTGGATCTGTTCTGACTGAAGAGTGGGCTGTGGATCTGTTCTGACTGAAGAGTGGGCTGTGGTTCTGTTCTGACTGAAGAGTGGGCTGTGGTTCTGTTCTGACTGAAGAGTGGGCTGTGGTTCTGTTCTGGTTTAAGAGTGGGCTGTGGTTCTGTTCTGACTGAAGAGTGGGCTGTGGATCTGTTCTGACTGAAGAGTGGGCTGTGGATCTGTTCTGACTGAAGAGTGGGCTGTGGTTCTGTTCTGACTGAAGAGTGGGCTGTGGTTCTGTTCTGGTTTAAGAGTGGGCTGTGGATCTGTTCTGACTGAAGAGTGGGCTGTGGATCTGTTCTGACTGAAGAGTGGGCTGTGGTTCTGTTCTGACTGAAGAGTGGGCTGTGGTTCTGTTCTGGTTTAAGAGTGGGCTGTGGATCTGTTCTGACTGAAGAGTGGGCTGTGGATCTGTTCTGACTGAAGAGTGGGCTGTGGATCTGTTCTGACTGAAGAGTGGGCTGTGGTTCTGTTCTGACTGAAGAGTGGGCTGTGGATCTGTTCTGACTGAAGAGTGGGCTGTGGATCTGTTCTGGTTTAAGAGTGGGCTGTGGATCTGTTCTGACTGAAGAGTGGGCTGTGGATCTGTTCTGACTGAAGAGTGGGCTGTGGATCTGTTCTGACTGAAGAGTGGGCTGTGGTTCTGTTCTGACTGAAGAGTGGGCTGTGGATCTGTTCTGACTGAAGAGTGGGCTGTGGATCTGTTCTGACTGAAGAGTGGGCTGTGGATCTGTTCTGACTGAAGAGTGGGCTGTGGTTCTGCTCTGGTTGAATAGTCATTATTATGCGCCTCATAACAAGCAAATAATTTCAGCTGGAGAAGTATTGGGGTTTATCTTCTGGCAATGTACTCGACTTTACTATGAGATTATATTATATTATTAAGAGATTCCAAATGAAATAGCAGGGCCGAAGTAATCTGTTCTAATAAAAAGCGATTCAATGTGATGAAATTATTGAGACGTGTGTTAAATAAAGAGCTTAAATAACGAGCTTCAAAGCTACTCTTGTTCACACTTGCTGGGTATTACACAGGCTCTGTCTATTACACAGGCTCTGTCTATTCCCGACGTAGGGAATAGGGTGCCATCTGGGACAGAGACTGAGTGTTAAGAAGAAGTGACTGGATTTTCCCAATGGGATTTACCAATAACTGGAATGTCTCAAGATTGCTTCTCAGAAACATGTTACGTTTGGAGAATACAATAGAAAAACACACACACACACACTCACATACACATGCGCACACCCACGCACTCGCACACACACACACTACACAAAGAAAGAAAGTCTTTTGTTGAGCTGTCTTTTAGCACAACCTGTCAGTAACCACAGGAGGTTGCCACAAGTGTTTCCAGCTTTTGTTAAAAGTCAGATTTATAGTCAGACAGTGTGTCCTTCAGGAATATGCTTCCTGTAAGCCCAAACATATACACAGCACTGCCTATTCTCTATCATCCTCTGTTTCCATTGTGGGTTGTTGTTGTTGCAGCAGTGTGACGTGTGTGTAATTGTAGATGCCATTATGGATAACAGCATGGATTTAGCTGAGTGGCTGCAACTGAGTTGATTGTCTGTGTCTGGTCAAAAGCAGGGAACGGTAAGCTGTCCACTTCTGTGCTGATTGCGACAAAGCTCCCTGTGTGTGTTTGTGTGTGTATGTGTGTACAGGTGAGGTGCTTTGATGTGTCGTAAACATTTGTTTTAGTTTGTTCTTTGAAGTCTTGTTTTTTTTCTAAAACCTTGAATCCTTGACAGGTTTTTATTTTCATCAGCAGGCAGCACAGCTCTGATCCTCTGAGGCTGTTCTGTTCTCATTGGGATGCATGGGGGATGTGTCAGAGCTTACTGTGTGTGTGTGTGTGTGTGTGTGTGTGTGTGTGTGTGTGTGTGTGTGTGTGTGTGTGTGTGTGTGTGTGTGTGTGTGTGTGTGTGTGTGTGTGTGTGTGTGTGTGTGTGTGTGTGTGTGTGTGTGTGTGTGTGTGTGTGTGTGTGTGTGTGTGTCTGTTTGTCTGTTTGTCTGTTTGTCTATATGTGCTGTTTGCAGCTTGTCACACTCAAATCTAAGTCTGTGTGCTCCCAGCTACGAATAACACTCTGCAGTGCTTCTTCCTGACCCCTGACAACCGCAAATTCTGCTGCGGTTGAACAAGAAAAAGCATCCACTGAATGGCTTGCTTAATTAGATTGGACATAGACTGCCTCCTAAATTGCACTACTTTTGACCAGGGCCCATCTATGGTCAATAGTCTAGACCTTGGGTTTAGACCCATATTGCAGCTCTCTCTCATACATGGCTCAACGTATCAATATTATGTTTCTCCACCCTGCCTCGTTCCTGTTTACAGACAGCCCCAGGTAGCCCTAACCCTGCCTCGTTCCTGTTTACAGACAGCCCCAGGTAGCCCTAAACCTGCCTCGTTCCTGTTTACAGACAGCCCCAAGTAGCCCTAACCCTGCCTTGTTCCTGTTTACAGACAGCCCCAGGTAGCCCTAACCCTGCCTCGTTCCTGTTTACAGACAGCCCCAGGTAGCCCTAAACCTGCCAGGTTCCTGTTTACAGACAGCCCCAGGCAGCCCTAACCCTGCCAGGTTCCTGTTTACAGACAGCCCCAGGTAGCCCTAACCCTGCCAAGTTCCTGTTTACAGACAGCCCCCCAGGCAGCCCTAACCCTGCCTCGTTCCTGTTTATAGACAGCCCCAGGCAGCCCTAACCCTGCCAGGTTCCTGTATACAGACAGCCCCAGGCAGCCCTAACCCTGCAAGGTTCCTGTATACAGACAGCCCCAGGCAGCCCTAACCCTGCCAGGTTCCTGTTTATAGACAGCCACAGGCAGCCCTAACCCTGCCAGGTTCCTGTATACAGACAGCCCCAGGCAGCCCTAACCCTGCCAGGTTCCTGTTTACAGACAGCCCCAGGCAGCCGAACCCTGCCAGGTTCCTGTATACAGACAGCCCCAGGCAGCCCTAACCCTGCCTCGTTCCTGTTTACAGACAGCCCCAGGCAGCCCTAACCCTGCCAGGTTCCTGTATACAGACAGCCCCAGGCAGCCCTAACCCTGCCTCGTTCCTGTTTACAGACAGCTCCAGGCAGCCCTAACCCTGCAAGATACACCATACACATGCATGCACATACACACCCACATACACATGCATGCACACGCACACACACACATGCATGCACATACACACACACATACACATGCATGCACATGCACACATACACATGCACACGCACACATACACATGCATGCACACACACACACACACACACACACACACACACACACACACACACACACACACACACACACACACACACACACACACACACACACACACACACACACACACACACACACACACACACACACACACACACACACCATACACAGGGGCAGAGACTTTGAACCCATGACTTTTATGTAAATGTCACTGTCATGTTGTTGATTTAAATTCAGGCCAAACATTCTAACCTTTTCCAGAGGTTGAGTACAGTGTGACAAATGGTAACTCTATCACTGAGTCACCATGGGCCTATACTGTCATATACTGTAGTAGAACCTATCCAGTATTCAGGCTTCAGGACAGAAAAAACATTTCCCTTTTCCTATAGAATGCCTATTTCTTTCTGTGGGTGAGTCAGCAAGAGCTCCTTGGTTTGAAGGCAGCGTAACTAGTGGCTCTAATCCTGACCAGGCAGCGCTGTTGTCACGCATGGAAAGAGAGAGGGAAGGAGCGAGAGAGAGAGAGAGAGAGAAAGGAAGGAGAGAGAGAGAGAGAGAGAGAGAGAGAGAGAGAGAGAGAGAGAGAGAGAGAGAGAGAGAGAGAGAGAGAGAGAGAGAGAGAAAGGGAAGGAGAGAGAGGGAGAAAGGCAGAGATGGGGAGAGAGAAAGAAAAAGAGAGAGAAACACAGAGATTTACATTTTCTGTAGTTTCTCGATTATCCTCCTGTTCATGGACACGTCACTAAACCGACCATCACGTTCCACTCGGTTACCTGTGGCGTCACATACTCACCCGCCGCCCCCCTTCCAATTAATGTACCCGGTGCTTTTGTTCTGTTCTGATTGAAGAGTGGGCTGTGGTTCTGTTCTGGTTAAATAGTGGGCTGTGGTTCTGTTCTGACTGAAGAATGGGTTGAAGAGTGGGCTTTATGCTCTCTCTCTCTCTCTCTCTCTCTCTCTCTCTCTCTCTCTCTCTCTCTCTCTCTCTCTCTCTCTCTCTCTCTCTCTCGCTCTCGCTCTCGCTCTCGCTCTCGCTCTCTCTCAATTCAATTCACTTCAATTCAAGGGGCTTTATTGGCATGGGAAACATATGTTAACATATGTTAACATTGCCAAATCAATGAAGGAGATAGCAAACAAAAAGTGAAATAAACAATAAAATTAACAGTAAACACTACACTCAGAAGTTCCAAAATAATAAAGCATTTCAAATGTCATATTATGTATATATACAGTGTTGTAACGATGTGCAAATAGTTCAAGTACAAAATGGAAAATAAATTAACATAAATACGGGTTATATTTACAATGGTGTTTGTTCTTCACTGGTTGCCCTTTTCTTGTGGCAACAGGTCACACATCTTGCTACTGTGATGAAATACTATGGTATTTCACCCAGTAGATATTGGAGTTTATCAAAATTGGGTTTGTTTCCAAATTCTTTGTGGATCTGTGTAATCTGAGGGAAATATGTGTCTCTAATATGATCATATATTTGGCAGGAGGTTAAAAAGTGCAGCTCAGTTTCCACCTCATTTTGGGGCATTGTGCACATAGCCTGTTTTCTCTTTAGAGCCAGAACCGCCTATGGCAGCTTTTCTTAATAGCAAGGCTATGAGTCTGTACATAGTCAAAGCTTGTCGGTCAAATAAAATAAAATCTAACTTTATTTGCCACATGGACTAAATACAACAAGTGTAGACTTTACAGTGAAATGCTTACTTACAAGCCCTTAACTAACAGTGCAGTTCAAGAAGAAGAAAATATTTACCAAGTAGGCTAAAGTAAAAAGTCATAATTAAAAGGAACACAAGAAGAATAACAAGTCTATATACAGGGGGCACCGGTACCAAGTCAGTGTGCGGGGGTACAGGCTTGTTGAGGTAATCTGTACATGTAGGTGGGGGTGAAGTGACTATGCATAGGTAACAAACATACAGCGAGTTGCAGAAGTGTACAAAAGTGTGGGGGGAGGGGTCAATGTAAATTGTCCGGTTGCGATTTTTATGAATTGTTTAGCAATCTTAATGGCTTGGGGAAAGAAGCTGTTGAGGAGCCTTTTGGTCCTAGACTTGGCACTCCGGTACCGCTTTCTGTGCGGTAGCAGAGAAAACAGTCTATAACTTGGGTGACTGGAGTCTCTGATAATTTTACGGGCTTTCCTCTGACACAGCCTATTATAGAGGTCCTGGATGGCAGGAAGCTTGGCCACAGTGATGTACAGGGCTATTCGCACTACCCTCTAGTGCCTTACGGTCAGCTGCCGAGCAGTTGCCATACCAGGCGGTGATGCAACCGGTCAGGATGCTCTTGACTGTGCAGCTGTAGAACCTTTTGAGGATCTGGGGACCCATGCCAAATCTCTTCAGTCTCCTGAGGGGAAAAATACTTTGTCGTGCCCTCTTCATGACTGTCTTGGTATGTTTGGATAGTTCGTTGGTGATGTGGACACCAAGGAACTTGAAACTCTCGACCCGCTCCACTACAGCCCCGTCGATGTTAATGGGTGCCTGTTTGGCCCACCTTTTCCTGTAGTCCACGATCGTCTCCTTTGTTTTGCTCACATTGAGGGAGAGGTTGTTGTCCTTGCACCACACTGCCAGTTCTCTGACCATCTCCCTATAGGCCTTCTCATCAATGTCGGTGATCAGGCCTACCACTTTTGTGTCTTGAGCAAACTTAATGTTGGTGTTGGAATCATGATTGGCCACGCAGTCGTGGGTGAACAGGGAATACAGAAGGGAACTAAGTACACACCCCTGAGGGGCCCCTGTGTTGAGGATCAGCCCTGCAGACGTGTTGTTGCCTATTCTTACCACCTGGGGTCGGCCCATCAGGAAGTCCAGGATCCAGTTGCAGAGGGAGGTGTTTAGTCCCAGTGTCCTTAGCTTAGTGATGAGCTTTGTGGGCACTATGGTGTTGAATGCTGAGTTCTAGTCAATGAACAGCATTCTCCCATAGGTGTTCCTTTTGTCCAGGTGAGAAAGGGCATTGTGGAGTGCGATTGAGATTGTGTCATCTGTGGATCTGTTGGGGCGGTATGCGAATTGGAGTGGGTCTAGTGTATCCTGGAGGATGCTGCTAATGTGAGCCATGACCAGCCTTTCAAAGCACTTCATGGCTACTGACGTGAGTGACACGGGGCAGTAATCATTTAGCCAGGTTACCTTCACTTCCTTGGGCACAGGTACTATGGTGGTCTGCTTGAAACGTGTAGGTATTACAGACTCGGTCAGGGAGAGGTTGAAAATATCAGTGAAGACACTTGACAGTTGGTCCGCGCATGCTTTGAGTACACGTCCTGGTAATCCGTCTGGGCCTGTGGCTTTGTGAATGTTGACTTGTTTAAAGGTCTTGCTCACATCGGCTACCGAGAGCGTTATCACACAGTCATCCAGAACAGCTCTCATGCATGCTTCAGTGTTGCTAGCCTCAAATCGAGCATGAAAGGCTTTTAGCTCGTCTGGTAGGCTTGCATCACTGGGCAGCTCACATCCGAGTTTCCCTTTGTTGTCCGTAATAGTTTTCAAGCCCTGCCACATCCGACGAGTGTCAGAATCGGTGTAGTGGGACTCAATCTTAATCCTGTTTTGGCACTTTGCTTGTTTGATGGTTTGTCTGATAGCATAGCGGGATTTCTTATAAGCGTCTGGATTTGTGTCCCGCTCCTTGAAAGTGGGTGCTGAGGAGTATTTTTGTCTGTAATAAAGCCTTTTTTTAAACTCATTCTGATTGACTGGGCCTATGCCCTCCCAGGCCCACCCATGTCTGCTCTCCTGCCCAGTCGTGAAATCCATAGATTAGGGCCTAATGAATTTATTTTTCAATTGACTGGCTTTGTGAAATGTTGACCTGTTTAAAGGTTTTGTTCTCATCGGCTACCGAGAGCATTATCACACAGTCATCCAGAACAGCTGGTGCTCTCATGCATGCTTCAGTGTTGCTTGCCTCGTAGCGAGCATAAAGTCTCTATGGGAGTGCCACAGGGTTAAATTCTCTGGCCGACTCTTTTCTCTGTATATATCAATGATGTTGCTCGTGCTGCGGGCGATTCCCTGATCCACCTCTATGCAGACGACACCATTCTGTATACTTCTGGCCCTTCCTTGGACACTGTGCTATCTAACCTCCAAACGAGCTTCAATGTCATACAACACTCCTTCCGTGGCCTCCAACTGCTCTTCAACACTAGTAAAACCAAATGCATGCTTTTCAACCGTTCGCTGCCTGCACCCGCACGCCCGACTAGCATCACCACCCTGGATGGTTCCGACCTAGAATATGTGGACATTTATAAGTACCTAGGTGTCTGGCTAGACTGTAAACTCTCCTTCCAGACTCATATCAAACACTTCCACTCTAAAATCAAATCTTGAGTCGGCTTTCTATTCTGCAACAAAGCCTCCTTCCCTCACGCTGCCAAACTTACCCTAGTAAAACTGACTATCCTACCGATCCTCGACTTCGGCGATGTCATCTACAAAATAGCTTCCAATACTCTACTCAGCAAACTGGATGCAGTTTATCACAGTGCCATCCGTTCTGTTACTAAAGCACCTTATACCACCCACCACTGCGACCTGTATACTCTAGTCGGCTGGCCCTCGCTACAT
Source organism: Oncorhynchus keta (assembly GCF_023373465.1). Taxonomy (NCBI): domain Eukaryota; kingdom Metazoa; phylum Chordata; class Actinopteri; order Salmoniformes; family Salmonidae; genus Oncorhynchus; species Oncorhynchus keta. Next base: position 21,110,407 of record NC_068439.1, read on the forward strand.
ATTTGTCGCCAGACCCACTGGCTCTAGGTCATCTACAAGTCCATGCTAGGTAAAGCTCCGCCTTATCTCAGTTCACTGGTCAAGATGGCAACACCCACCCGTAGCACGCGCTCCATCAGGTGTATCTCACTGATCATCCCTAAAGCCAACACCTCATTTGGCCACCTTTCCTTCCAGTTCTCTGCTGCCTGTGACTGGAACGAATTGCAAAAATCGCTTGAAGTTGGAGACTTTTATCTCCCTCACCAACTTTAAACATCTGCTATCTGAGCAGCTAACCGATTGCTGCAGCTGTACATAGTCCATCGGTAAATAGCCCACCCAATTTACCTACCTCATCCCCATACTGTTTTTATTTATTTACTTTTCTGCTCTTTTGCACACCACTATCTCTACCTGCACATGACCATCTGATCATTTATCACTCCTGTGTTAATCTGCTAAATTGTAATTATTCGCCTACCTCATCATGCCTTTTGCACACAATGTATATAGACTACTAATAACTCTGTGTTGTTGTCTGTTCACACTGCTATGCTTTATCTTGGCCAGGTCGCAGTTGTAAATGAGAACTTGCTCTCAACTAGCCTACCTGGTTAAATAAAGGTTAAATAAATTCAAATACATTTTAAAAAGGCATTTAGCTCGTCTGGTAGACTTGCGTCACTGGTCAGCTCGCGTCTGGGTTTCCCTTTGTAGTCTGTAATAGCCCTGCCATATCCAAAGAGTCAGTCACAGTGGTCTGGTATTCTGCCACTGTGTACTCTCTGTTTAGGGCCAAATAGCATTTTAGTTTGCTCTGTTTTTTTGTGTGAATTCTTTCCAATGTGTAAATTAATTATCTTTTTGTTTTCTCATGATTTGGTTGGGTCTAATTGTGTTGCTGTCCTAGGGCTCTGTGGGGTGTGTTTGTGTTTGTGAACAGAGCCCCAGGTCCAGCTTGCTCTTCTCCAGGTTCATCTCTCGGTAGGTGCTGGCTTTGTTATGGAAGGTTTGGGAATCGCTTCCTTTTAGGTGGTTGTAGAATTTAACGTCTCTTTTCTGAGTTTTGATCATTAGCGGGTATCGGCCTAATTCTGCTCTGCATTATTTGGTGTTTTACGCTGTACACATATGATATTTTTGCAGAATTCTGCATGCAGAGTCTCAGTTTGGTGTTTGTCCCATTTTGTGAATTCTTGGTTGGTGAGCAGACCCCAGAACTCACAACCATGAATGGCAATGAGTTTTGTAACTGATTCAAGTATTTTTATCCATATCCTAATTGGTTTGTCGAATCTTATGTTCCTTTTGATGGCATAGAGGCCCTTCTTGCCTTGTCTCTCAGATCGTTCACAGCTTTGTGGAAGTTACCTGTGGCTCTGATGTTTAGGCCAAGGTAAGTATAGTTTTTTGTGTGCTCTACTAGGGAAACAGTGTCGAGATGTAATTTGTATTTGACGCACACATTCTGAACACGTAAGATCAAGAAGGTCAAACTCTGGGAGAATAAACGTGAAGATGGGGATAGAAGTTGTTTCCAGCAGCTTGACACCTACCTTTCTACATACGATGTTGACAGAGCTCCTATGGTGCAAATAGTTAGCTCACATTTACCCAATCTCAACAGTGAGTTCTACTCCTACTTCCCTGACATTGAAAACAAGTCTGCCAAACTTGACTGGGTGTGTACCAACAACAACATTCCTACCAGACTGCAGGATAATCTTCTGGATGTGTCCTCAGGCCATGGCCTGAAGATGAGGTACTCAGAGACAAGACTGTCACAGTTCTTGCATAATGTGGAGAAGGAATATCCTGATTTGGGGAAGCATGCACTGAATGAACTGCTACCCTTTGGATCTACATATGTATGTGAAATGTCATTTTCATCCATGACTCTAATCAAGACCAAGAACAGGTACAGACTCGACATAGAGAAAAGCATGATCACTGCTGTTGCCACACTGACCCCAAGACTGGCAAAGTTTATGAGTGAGAGACAGGGTCAAGTTTCTCATTGATTGGTGAGTCCTCCGTCCCCACAGAAGGCCTTTTGCCTTTTGGTAAGCCGTCATTGTACGTAAGAATTTGTTCTTAATTAACTGACTTTAAAAAATATATACAGTACCATTCAAAAGTTTGGGGTCACTTATAAATGTCCTTGTTTTTGAAAGAAAAGCTATTTTTTTGTCCATTATAATAACATCAAAGTGATCAGAAATACAGTGTAGACATTGTTAATGTTGTAAATTAATATTGTAGCTGGAAACGGGTGATTTGTTAAATAGGATATCTACATACAGTTGAAGTCGGAAGTTTACATACACTTAGGTTGGAGTCATTAAAACTCATTTTTCAACGACTCCACAAATGTATTGTTCACAAACTATAGTTTTGGCAAGTCGGTTAGGACATCTACTTTTTCCAACAATTGTTTACAGACAGATTATTTCACTGCATCACATTTCCAGTGGGTCAGAAGTTTACATACACTAAGTTGACTGTGCCTTTAAACAGCTTGGAAAATTCACGAAAATGATGTCATGGCTTTAGAAGCTTCTGAAAGTCTAATTGACATCATTTGAGTCAGTTGGAGGTGTGCCTGTGGATGTATCATTGGAAAATCAAAAGAAATCAGCCAAGACCTCAGAAAAAATAATTGTAGACCTCCACAAGTCTGGTTCATCCTTGGGAGCAATTTCCACACCTGAAGGTACCACGCTCATCTGTGCAAACAATAGTACGCAAGTATAAACACCATGGGACCACGCAGCTGTCATACCGCTCAGGAAGGAGACACATTCTGTCCCATAGAGATTAACATACATTGGTGCAAAAAGTGCAAGTCAATCACAGAACAACAGCAAAGGACTTTGTGAAGATGCTGGAGGAAACAGGTACAAAATCATCTATATCCACAGTAAAACTAGTCCTATATCGACATAACCTGAATGGCCGCTCAGCAAAGAAGAAACCACTGCTCCAAAACCGCCATAAAAAAGCCAGACTACGGTTTGGAACTGCACATGGGGACGAAGATCGTACTTTTTGGAGAAATGTCCTCTGGTCTGATGAAACAAAAATAGAACTGTTTGGCTATAATGACCATTGTTATGTTTGGAGGAAGAAGGGGGATGCTTGCAAGCCGAAGAATACCATCCCAACCGTGACCCTGCTGTAGGTAATGTAACTGCTTGTTACATGCCATATGTTTTGTGGACTTCACCGGACAGATGTTGCTCTCCGGTTTTGTGATGAAACAAAGGTGTGGCTGAATTTATTCTGGGCCTATAGGCCCAGAATAATGGCGTCAAGGCATATGAACTAACAGATTATAGAGCAAACAACGCAATTATCGCAACACATAATAATGGCTTTGTAATATGACTTTTTCCCCCACTGATTTTACCCACTCACCGTTACTGTGTAGATTTAACTGTTCGAAGAGGAGACTGCAGAATCTTCAAACAACAACTTTATTATAAGATTTGAACAAATGGAGCAGTCAACTATGCTCTTCAACAGTACTAAGTTAAGGCCCAACGAACAGAGTTGTCTCTCAGCTTTTATAAAAAAGTTCAATCTTTTTGTCTATGTGGCAGTTAGCAGATGTGTGTAAACAGGGGTGGGGAACATAGTGTATAAAAAAGGCATTTAGCTTGTCTGTGTAGATTAAGATAGCTGATGTTGCCACCATTGTCTGATCTTTCCTGCAAGTTTCCACACAGAGGAGTTCCTGCAGATAGTTCAAACAGGATGTCACAAACTGTCACACCCTGATCTGTTTCACCTGTCCTTGTGATTGTCTCCATCCCCTCCAGGTGTCACTTATTTCCCCCAGTGTATTTATCTCTGTGTTTCCTATCTCTCTGTGCCAGATCGTCTTGTATGTTTATCAAGTCAACCAGCGTATTTTTTCCCGTACTCATTTTTCAATTCTCCTTTTGCTAGTCCTCCCGGTTCGGACCCTTGTCTGTTTTCTGGACTCTATGCCCGACCTGCCTGACCATTCTGACTGCCCTGACCTCGAGCCTGCCTGCCCTTCGGTACCTCCTGGACTCTGATCTGATATTGACATTTTGCCTGTCCATGACCATTCTCTTGCCTACTCCCCTTTGGATTTATTAAACATCTTAAACTCCAACCATCTGCCTCCTGTGTCTGCATTTGGGTCTCGCCTTGAGTCATGATACATAGTGCGGTCGCACCCAGCTCTTATCTGTATACCCAGGCTAACTAAGTCACACAAGACAACAAGCTTGCATCAGCAAAAAAAATCACAAGCATATGCAATGGACAATTCTCTAAGTAAAAACAGCATAGTATGTCTAATTTAGAAATTTTCCATGACAAGACAGTGATTTGTTTTAGGGAAACTGGTTGGTATGCCGAGTCAGGTTGAGGACAGCAGCAATCTTCAAATGACCATTTCCTCACCAGCTATGACAGCATTCTCGGGTACTTCAAAATATGATTCCTTTACACGGTTCCTATCCACCAGTGGTCAATAACCTTTTCTGAGTCAAAATCACTTTCTGAGTCAAAATGCAAGCCGAGATCTACCGCTCAGATTTTTTAAAAACATGACTTAAAAAACATGAGCCTATGCAACATTAACAAATTAAAAACAGTTATGTAGCAATGAGGTTTGTGCAGTAAGCTATAGGCCCAAAACATTATCACTGCATATTGGCTACGCTTGAATTGCCCAGCCGATGTTGTTCTTCTCAGACCATCTTTTTAAATTATATTTCAAAATTGTAGGTATATGATCACACTGGTAATATATCATTTCTTATGTTACTAGTGAGGCACAGCTGAGTGAGCATAATAATTAGCTTGTTTTGTTTACTGTGCTGATGGCCTGCATCTGATGGTCAGTCTGAGGGGAGGCTGCCTCTCACCTGACTCACTGTCCCTCCTCTCTCCCTCCCTCAACTGAGAAAAGGGGACACAGTCTTCCAGCTGATGGTGAGGCTTAAGTTGCACTGCATTACTTCTGCCTCATGAAGCAATTAATGTTGTTACTCCTATGACCAGAGAAATAACAACAACGCAAGCTTATCGAAACACTCGCATTTTATAGCTTATAAAACTGATGAACTAAGTGCTGACAGTGCTGAATAACAACTTAAACATGAACTCACTCATAAAAACAGCACCTCTCTGCTGTATTTGTTGAGTCTCTCTCTACTCATGGTTTGAACTGTTCTGAAATCTCACAGGATCAACTTTGCTGTGAGTTCAATGCTTCTTTTTACATTCTATGGAGCGAGGAAACTGTGTAGACACGGTGATCTGAAATATCTGATTGACTAGCATTAGGCCTATAGGTGCACTTGATTTGCTATCTGGGCCTGCTGGTTAGGCAGAGTTCTACCTTCAGACACATGAAATGGTTTAAAATGGGAACACGTTGCCTTCCCAGCGCTATGGCTGCTGAATCAAGTGCCCCTACCGTCAACAGCGGGAAACGGAAAGAAAAGGAACACACGGCTTTATTGTTGGGTTTATAACAGAAATTCATCGCGATCGACCGGTTGGCGACCACTGCTGTACACCTATATTACAAACACACAAGGCACACCTCACTGACTAGTCTCTGTCTCTGTATCCTTCTAGATCACCACCCTGATCAATCACAAAGACAAACCAAAGAAGTCTGAGCGGACGCAGCAGGCCATACAGAAGGTGGGTCAGGCTGTTAGTGTTGCTGTGGGTCGCTTCGTTGCCGTGGGCGAGGCCATTGCCGTGGAGAACGAGGAGCTGAAGGAGGAGATGGGCATGGCCTGCTTCGAGGCCCGCAGAGCAGGTAACTGGATCTGCGTCTGAAATGACTTCCTAAATGGCATCCTAGTGCACTCTATAGGGAAGAAGGTGCCATTTTAAATGCAGTCCAACGAAGGGAGTGTTTTTGCTGTTTTCATCATAAATACATTTTTAAAATGGGTCGGAAACTTTCCATGGGAAGGTAAGCCCTTGAATTTGGTGAATTGTGCTTAAATTCACACAAAAAAATTAGCTTATAACAGTGAACCTTTTTTTGTGGGATACAGAGAAGGCCATTCTAGGTCTTGTGGCATATTTTGGTTAAACTATCCCCAAATCAATGGAATTGCAACCCTCTGCATGCACAGGTCATTCTTCCATCACATGTACAGCTGATTCTCAGGATCTTGCACACTAATGAGATGCTATTGAGCCTGCGCTACATATTATATGAACCAAGGACTACATGCTTTCTGGTAAGTTTTGATTACAATACTGGGTGGGGTGAATATATTTTATATGACATACGTTATTTTTTGTTAACTAGTAAATAGTACCCTATAACAAAGTGTGTTTAAATAATTTCTAATTTATAAACCATTTCTGCTAGTTCATTTTTGCTACAATGTGGGTTTTAGCTTGCTTGAGCCTGCTAACCGAGGAGTGGTAGTTCATTTATTTCCACACATTTGTCTTACAAAGGAGTTGTTTAATCTAACTGCTTAACTATTTATCTGCACAGGGAATTGTATTCAGAGTTTTCAACATTTTTTTTCCTAATCTTTACAGGAAAATGCCATGAGCACTATCTCATGTGTGGAGACATTTCACTGCAGCTAATGTAGAATGAAATGTTGTGTACATTTGCAAATACTGTGCCAAATCATATGTGAAGAATGCAACAAAGATGCAGAATCATCTGACCAAGTGCATAACGTTCCCTCAGCACTCACAACAAGCAACCTCTGACAAAAGTCCCTCTACTTCTATTCGAGGTGAAAATTATGAATCAGACACCTTATTGTTGTGTCTTTGGCTATGCCGGATTAAGTGATATTACATGCTATTCTATAAAATCCTTTCTCTGTAATTAATATTACCTGATTGAGCTAATCATGTAAATGTAATTAACTAGAAAGTCGGAGCACCACAAAATAATATTTATAGAGCAGTTATCTTCCAAATAAACTCTTAAAGACCAAATAATATTTTACATCAATATCAATCGTCACCTTATTTCAGTCTCATCTGAAAGTTCTAAATTAGGGGCGGCAGGGTAGCCTAGTAGTTAGAGCGTTGGACTAGTAACTGGAAGGTTGCAAGTTCAAATCCCTGAACTGACAAGGTACAAATCTGTCGTTCTGTCCCTGAACAGGCAGTTAACCCACTGTTCCTAGGTGTCATTGAAAATAAGAATTTGTTTTTAACTGACTTGCCTAGTTAAATAAAGGTGATTTTTTAAAATAAATTCTTGGTTAACTTCCCGAACCCTTGCTAACAAGTTGAATCAGCAAAACAAGACAGCTACTCTATCGCAGGCAGCTACTCTATCGCAAATACAGAATCTTATGCATTCTAAATTACCGCCCATTTGGAAAAGGAAAATGCAATAAATATTTACTCTGAGCTGCTCTTCGGTAGGTTGGTCGTAGATGCTGGTCGTGTTGGCCAACAGAGATCTTCCTGTCCTCCGAAGAATGTCTCTGGTGGTACATTTTCATATCACAGTCTGCTGATATGGATAGCCCCATCAAGAGGATCCTCCTGGATGATGTATTTTGGGAGAGAGTAGTAAGCAGCCTGAAACTCCTGAAACCTATAGCAGTAGCCATTGCACGGATTTAGGGAGACAATGCCATCCTGCCTGATGTTCAGACTCTGCTTTCAGATGTAAGAGAATAAATCCGTACTGCCCTGCACACTTCACTGTTGATTCAAGCAGAGGAAACTGCAGTTCTGAAATACATCAAAAAGCGTGAAGACTTCTGCCCATACACACCGCAGCGTACATGTTGGACCCCAAGTATGCTGGCAAGAGCATCCTGTCTGGTGCAGAGATCAACAAGGCCTATGGTTTCATCACTACTGTGTCTTGCAACCTTGGCCTGGCTGAGGGAAAGGTTCTTGGCAGTCTGGTGAAGTACACTTCCAAGCAAGGGCTTTGGGATGGAGATGCAATATGGCAATCGTGCCAACATATCTCATCAGCCACCTGGTGGAAGGGACGTTGTGGATCCGAGGCTCTTTCCCCTGTTGCCTCCATCAGCCTCCAAATCCCAAGAACATAAGCCGCCTCAGAGCGCAACTGGTCTTTGTTTGGGAACACACACACCAAAGCATGCAACAGGCTGACCAATACAAGGGTTGAAAAATTGGTGGCTATCTGGGAAAATTTGAGGCTTTTTGAGCCTAACAACGAGCCATCCTCAACAAGGTTGGAAAGTGACAGTGAAAATGAGGCCTCAGAGTCTGAGGTTCAAGAGGTGGACATTGAGGAGGTCCAGGGAGAAGACATGGAAGCCTGAGAGGAAGACAACCAAAGCTTTAGTTTCGAGACTATCATTTTACAGATGTACTGTATGTTGAAAACATTTTTGGGAGATGTGATGGATCATTGGGGATCATTCAATATTCCCTTTCTTTTGTTGTTCAGTGAAATCATCCCATGTGAACGTCATTTCATTTCAGTCAACGCATTTAATTAAAGTTCAATTCGTAACTAAATGTTTTTTGTTTTTTTCTATTGGAAGGATTTAATCATTTGCAATTATGTCTACTTACGATACGGTAAAAGGTTTATGTTTCTGTCTCCATATGATATGGTAAATATATCCAATGCAAAAAAACATCTACGTTTAAATAGTATTAATATTAATTTGCATATATTTCCGTTAATTCCCATATATTCCCGTTAATTCCCATATATTCCCACGGAAAGTTTCCACCTCTGAATATTCCCCAAATGTGCAACCCTAACTCTGCCTATTCAACATATTTGCACTGGAGGTGTTCAGAAGTCAAATACTGTTGTTTTTGTTAGTTTTGAGTGAAGTTTAGTTTAAGTTTGCAAGACTAGAGGCTAGAGGGAAGTGACGTTGGTTATGTTCTTTCCTGAGGGGGGAAATGCAGAGACAGAGAACAGAACAGTATGAGTAAGGTTTGGAAAAGGAGAGAGCTGTGTAATTTGAGGCTGAAGTGTTTGTGTACCAGGCAGGCAGGGCTGCAGGCGTAATGAAGGTTATTCTGAGGTTTGCTTGCTCTGTCTTCTGGACAGAGTTCACTCATCTTCAGTATCTTCTCTCGCTCAGAGGGATATATAGAGAGAGAATCTCGCCTGTTCTCAGCTGTCGGCAGTTGAATCCTTTGCTTAGAGAGACAAATAGAGAAACTGGGACGTGTGACCTTGTGCCCCCCTCTTTCAACACTTTTCCATGAGCCCATGCAACTAAATATACCTACAAACGCCGACCCTTTATCTCTTCATCATAACTGTCCAGTCATTCTCGGAATAACTACCACATGCCGTGGGAGGAGGATATCTACACCGCAGCTATCAACACTCTTTTAAAAGAAACAGAGTAATATATTTTTGAGCCGGCTTTGCAACTCTTATCAAGTGAAAAATAGCAGGATGAATAGGGTGTCAAAGGCCCAATCAAAGTCTTATCCTGTTGATATATGAAGTCCAAAACAAAATCTCACAGGGTAAGAATTTAGAAGCCAACACGGGATAATAGGTTCATGTGGGGAGACACGGCATGTGTAACAGTGTGTTTAATCTCCCAGTGTGCTGATTTGAAAAGCGCTGAACCCAAACAAAAGCGAGCTGGTGGGAAGCGTCAGCCAGAGTAGCCCACTGTAGCCAATTTTATTCCTTCCACTCCTCCTTTCTTACGTTTTCTTACCTTACTCTATTGAGGGAATATTTGACCTTTACCGTTAAAAAGACAGAAAGTGAACTTTTCCCTCCGTCGTTCTGGGACGGAATGAAGTTGTCTTCTCTGTGATGGAAAGAAAGAAAGAAAGAAAGAAAGAAAGAAAGAAAGAAAGAAAGAAAGAAAGAAAGAAAGAAGGGGAAAGGAAAGGAAGGCAAAGCTTTAAATCTGCGGGAAGAGGAGAATGATTGACAGCCTCTTAAAGTGTAGCCAGAGGGAGGAAGAGACAAGGCGAACCTCCTCCAGCGCAGGGAGGCAGGAAGGCAGGCAAAGACACAGGGAGACAGGCAGGGAGTGAGGGAAGCAAACAAGGAGGATGGAGGTAGGAAGGCATGCAGGCAGGAAGCGTAATGAAATAAATAAAAAAGGTGATTACGTTACATTCATTTGGTGATCTCCATCATGGGGCGATGTCGTAGAGAGGGGGCAATGAGGCATAGTTGTTGGCTTCAATCTGTTCTGCTTGACCAGACCAAACATATTATGCCGCTAACTAAGGTTTTAGGAGGCAGATACTGTATTGAGAGTTTAGTGAGTGTGTAAAAGGGCACCACAGTCCTGTATCTCTCAAACGGTGTATGTCAGTGCAACATGCAGGCTGTAGACTACATAATATCACAATCACTCTGTTACAAGGCTCTTTTTATGGTCAGGACTCGGCCAGTTACAAGACTCCACAGGTTTTAATCATTTCAAGTGTTCATCCCATTCGAATAGCAAGCAGCAGAAAACAAACAATTCCCATAAAAAGAGATCTTAGCGATAAAGAGAACAAGAAGACGAATGAGCAACACTGTTACAACATTCTTGGGAAGCATGAAGGGGGACATTTGGCACAGCTTAATCGAACTCCATGCAGCTTCTGGACCGTATTCTGATGTTCAGCAATATTATTTGTGAGCTATGCTGAATGTTTCAGCTGGTTTGGGGGATTCTGGCATCCACAAGGGGCTGTCGAATGTAATCAGTGCGTCGGTGCACTTTATTTTGGATTGCAAACCAACCCAAACAAGGAGCCAAACCATGCAGCCAACGTGATACAAGTCTTCCCCACCTCCCTTCTCTCTCGCTCTCTCTCGCTCTCTTTCTACTGCCCGAGACTATTTTAGTTATGATTCTTCAGCCCAATATTTACATGTTGGTTTTCCTTTTCCGTTGTGCACCCAGGGTTGTTTTGGAGTTCCGTGAAGGAATTAGCGACCCTCCAGTGTACCAGCCTCTCAGTTTGAAATGGCCTGGTCATGCCGCTCAGAGGGCGTGCCAGCTGGCCTTAGCATTGGCTGGCATCACATTGCTGCAGTGCCACCGAGCTGAATATAAGCCTGTCCAGGATGAGATGTTCCCACTGGGGTTTATGGTGCTACCGTTGACTGACAGGAGAGCAGAGGAGAAGAGAAGAGAAAGGAGGGGAGGAGCCTCTCAACTGTCACATAGGGCACCATGGGAAGGGAACCTAAAGGGTTTTATCTCTAACAAAGTGGAGCTGAATTCTGGATGTCACTTTTTAGTTTATGCAACTTTTAACTTTTAAGTTTTTGGATAATGGGGTTTGCATGAAACCACTGTGAAGAAATATGACCAAGTATTAGAACATTTAGATAAAGTGATAATGTACGATACATTGTACCTCTGAAAATGTTGTATGGTGTTTCTATGCTGAATGATATAGAACAATTCCAAAAGATTTGATCATCATCACCCTCCCCCTTCTCCTCCCCTTACTCCTTCTGATCATCATCATCATCACCCTTCTCCTGACCTTACTCCTCCTGATCATCATCATCATCACCCTCCCCCTTCTCCTCCTCTTACTCCTTCTGATCATCATCATCATCACCCTTCTCCTGACCTTACTCCTCCTGATCATCATCATCATCACCCTCCCCCTTCTCCTCTTATTCCTTCTAATCATCATCATCATCACCCTTCTCCTGACCTTACTCCTCCTGATCATCATCATCATCACCCTCCCCCTTCTCCTCTTATTCCTTCTAATCATCATCATCATCACCCTCCCCCTTCTCCTCTTATTCCTTCTGATCATCATCATCACCCTCCCCCTTCTCCTCCTCTTATTCCTGCTGATCATCATCATCATCACCCTCCCCCTTCTCCTCCTCTTTCTCCTCCTGATCATCATCACCCTTCTCCTCCTCTTTCTCCTCCTGATCATCATCATCATCACCCTCCCCCTTCTCCTCCTCTTACTTCTCCTGATCATCATCACCCTCCCCCTACTCCTCCTCTTTCTTCTCCTGATCATCATCATCACCCTCCCCCTTCTCCTCCTCTTACTTCTCCTGATCATCATCACCCTCCCCCTTCTCCTCCTCTTTCTCCTCCTGATCATCATCATCATCACCCTCCCCCTTCTCCTCCTCTTACTTCTCCTGATCATCATCACCCTCCCCCTACTCCTCCTCTTTCTTCTCCTGATAATCATCATCACCCTCCCCATTCTCCTCCTCTTTCTCCTCCTGATCATCATCATCATCACCCTCCCCCTACTCCTCCTCTTACTCCTCCTGATCATCATCATCACCCTCACCCTACTCCTCTTACTCCTCCTGACCTTCATCATCACCCTCTACCTTCTCCTCTTACTCCTCCTGATCATCATCACCCTCCCCCTTCTCTTCCTCTTACTTCTCTTGATCATCATCACCCTCCCCTTCTCCTCCTCTTACTTCTCCTGATCATCATCACCCTCCCCTTCTCCTCCTCTTTCTCCTCCTGATCATCATCATCATCACCCTCCCCCTTCTCCTCCTCTTTCTCCTCCTGATCATCATCATCATCACCCTCCCCCTTCTCCTCCTCTTACTTCTCCTGATCATCATCACCCTCCCCCTACTCCTCCTCTTTCTTCTCCTGATCATCATCATCACCCTCCCCATTCTCCTCCTCTTTCTCCTCCTGACCATCATCATCACCCTTCCCCTTCTCCTCTTACTCCTCCTGATCATCATCATCACCCTCTCCCTTCTCCTCCTCTTACTCCTCCTGACCTTCATCATCACCCTCCACCTTCTCCTCTTACTCCTCCTGATCATCATCACCCTCCCCCTTCTCTTCCTCTTACTTCTCCTGATCATCATCATCATCCTCACCCTACTCCTCTTACTTCTCCTGATCATCATAATCTTTACCCTCCCCCTTCTCCTCTTTCTCCACCTGATCATCATCATCATCACCCTCCCTCTTCTCCTCTTTCTCCACCTGATCATCATCATCATCACCCTCCCCCTTATCCTCCTCTTACTCCTCCTGACCATCATCATCATCACCCTCCCCCTTCTCCTCTTACTCCTCCTGACCATCATCATCACCCTCCCCCTTCTCCTCTTACTCCTCCTGACCATCATCATCACCCTCCCCGTTCTCCTCTTACTCCTTCTGATCATCATCACCCTCCCCCTTCTCCTCCTCTTACTCCTCCTGACCATCATCATCATCACCCTCCCCCTTCTCCTCTTACTTCTCCTGACCATCATCATCACCCTCCCCCTCCCCCCCTACTCCTCCTGACCATCATCATCACCCTCCCCCTCCCCCCCTACTCCTCCTGACCATCATCATCACCCTCCCCGTTCTCCTCTTACTCCTTCTGATCATCATCACCCTCCCCCTTCTCCTCTTACTCCTCCTGATCATCATCATCATCACCCTCCCCATTCTCCTCCTCTTACTCTTCCTGATCATCATCACCCTCCCCTTCTCCTCCTCTTACTCCTCCTGACCATCATCATCATCACCCTCCCCCTTCTCCTCTTACTTCTCCTGACCATCATCATCACCCTCCCCTCCCCCTACTCCTCCTGACCATCATCATCACCCTCCCCCTCCCCCCTACTCCTCCTGACCATCATCATCACCCTCCCCGTTCTCCTCTTACTCCTTCTGATCATCATCACCCTCCCCCTTCTCCTCTTACTCCTCCTGATCATCATCATCATCATCACCCTCCCCATTCTCCTCCTCTTACTCTTCCTGATCATCATCACCCTCCCCTTCTCCTCTTACTCCTCCTGACCATCATCATCATCACCCTCCCCCTTCTCCTCTTACTCCTCCTGACCATCATCATCATCACCCTCCCCTTCTCCTCTTACTCCTCCTGACCATCATCATCATCACCCTCACCCTACTCCTCTTACTCCTCCTGGCCATCATCATCACCCTCACCCTACTCCTCTTACTCCTCCTGATCATCATCATCACCCTCCCCCTTCTCCTCTTACTCCTCCTGATCATCATCATCACCCTCCCCCTTCTCCTCTTACTCCTCCTGATCATCATCATCACCCTCCCCCTTCTCCTCTTACTCCTCCTGATCATCATCATCACCCTCCCCCTTCTCCTCCTCTTACTCCTCCTGACCATCATCATCATCACCCTCCCCCTTCTCCTCTTACTTCTCCTGACCATCATCATCACCCTCCCACTCCCCCCCTACTCCTCCTGACCATCATCATCACCCTCCCCTCCTCCTCTTACTCCTCCTGACCATCATCATCACCCTCCCCTTCTCCTCTTACTCCTTCTGATCATCATCACCCTCCCCCTTCTCCTCTTACTCCTCCTGATCATCATCATCATCACCCTCCCCATTCTCCTCCTCTTACTCTTCCTGATCATCATCACCCTCCCCCTTCTCCTCCTCTTACTCCTCCTGACCATCATCATCATCACCCTCCCCCTTCTCCTCTTACTTCTCCTGACCATCATCATCACCCTCCCCCTCCCCCCTACTCCTCCTGACCATCATCATCATCACCCTCACCCTACTCCTCTTACTCCTCCTGGCCATCATCATCACCCTCACCCTACTCCTCTTACTCCTCCTGATCATAATCATCACCCTCCCCCTTCTCCTCTTACTCCTCCTGATCATCATCATCATCACCCTCCCCATTCTCCTCCTCTTACTCTTCCTGATCATCATCACCCTCCCCCTTCTCCTCTTACTCCTCCTGACCATAATCATCATCACCCTCCCCCTTCTCCTCTTACTCCTCCTGATCATCATCATCACCCTCCCCCTTCTCCTCTTACTCCTCCTGATCATCATCATCACCCTCCCCCTTCTCCTCTTACTCCTCCTGATCATCATCATCATCACCCTCCCCATTCTCCTCCTCTTACTCTTCCTGATCATCATCACCTTCTCCTCTTACTCCTCCTGACCATCATCATCATCACCCTCCCCCTTCTCCTCTTACTCCTCCTGATCATCATCATCACCCTCCCCCTTCTCCTCCTCTTTCACCTCCTCCACAGATAACCAATATTCTATAAATAGGATGAAAAAAGGGAATTTCATGCTTATCTGAACACTTGCAGCCATTCTCATGATGTGTCATTCATTTCACAATTTAAGAAATCAACATTTGAAGCATATTTCTTAGGACAGTTGCTCTTCTGAATGGCAATTTAGGAGAATTCATTGCGGGAAAATGACACTTTATCATTTCCGCTGTAAAACAGTATATCAGCAGATATATTGGTATCGGTAAGTTTTGTCTCCCCAAAAATCGGAATTGGTATCAGACCCCAAAAACCTATCGGTCGGGCTCTAAAAACCATTATCATCCTCCGTCCTTTTTGTCCTCTAGGAGATGCCATAGCCCAGCTGACAGACGTTGGGACTGCGGTGACTCGCCCTGTGGACGGACGCACAACAGTGTTCAGTGACCGGACAGGCATGGTGAAGGCCGCCCGCATGCTCCTCTCCTCCGTCACCAAAGTCCTGGTCCTCGCAGACCGCATCGTTATCAAACAGATCATCACCTCACGCAACAAAGTAGGTCCCATCGTCATCAAACAGATCATCACCTCACGCAACAAAGTAGGTCCCATCGTCATCAAACAGATCATTAAGTAGTTACCGCTTCCGACCACACAGTATAGATATAGGGCTTTAGATGCACACAGACTCACAGAACAAAGTAGATACAGACAGTCTCACACACACACACACACACACAGAACAAAGTAGGTACAGACAGTCTCACACACACACACACATACACACACACACACCCAGCACACCCAGCACACCCAGCACTGGCAACTCCATCCTCCTTCCAGTCTATCCGATCCTATCTGAGCTCCATGACACAGTACAGGAGAACTCCTCTGCTGCTGTGGAGATAATGGTGGGGGAGTAGCAGCACATTCACATAAAAGGACCAGGCCCTGTTTCTATTCCTGCTGCTTTCAGGAACGGGATGTGCTGTGTGTGAGCGTGTGTGGCTCTTAGAGGCGAGGGGGCACACACACACACACACACACACACACACACACACACACACACACACACACACACACACACACACACACACACACACACACACACACACACAGAGTGTAAGGGCCTAATCACGTCCAGTAAGGCCTGTTTGGACAGACGGGCGACAGGTCTGCTCTCATTACTGGCAAACACAATTCAATTTTGAACCCTGTGTCTGTCTGATAACAGCATAGAGCTCCTGCCTGGCTTGCAGGATGTCACTACTGTTTACCCTCCTAGAGCCAAGCCACTCTCTCACACACACATGAACACACACACACACACACACACACACACACACACACACACACACACACACACACACACACACACACACACACACACACACACACACACACACACACACACACACACACACTGCTCCAGATGGATGGATCACGCTGTTTTATAATAGATCCATATTTCATGATGTTTTGGGGGGGTCTGAGAAGTGTTGAAGGTTTGATGCATTATGCATCGGCTGATTTTGTTCAGTGTTGCATGTCAGACAAAGTTGTATCTAAATGCAATACATTTCACTAGTAGCATGTTATCAAGGTACATGTCTTATACAGTAGCTGAAGACATAGTAAGCTAATGATTTCTACATTTTCATGACAGTAGTCATTCCTGTAACTATTGTATACATTAATACACCTTCATACATCATGGGTTCTGTTCCGTCTGTATTGCAGACAGATCCCAGGTTACGCTTTTAACACACCTTCATGCAACACAGAGTTCCGTCTGTATTGCAGACAGATCCCAGGTTACACTTTTAACACACCCTCATGCAACACAGAGTTCCGTCTGTATTGCAGACAGATCCCAGGTTACCCTTTTAACACACCCTCATGCAACACAGAGTTCCGTCTGTATTGCAGACAGATCCCAGGTTACCCTTTTAACACACCCTCATGCAACACGGAGTTCCGTCTGTATTGCAGACAGATCCCAGGTTACCCTTTTAACACACCCTCATGCAACACGGAGTTCCGTCTGTATTGCAGACAGATCCCAGGTTACCCTTTTAACACACCCTCATGCAACACAGAGTTCCGTCTGTATTGCAGACAGATCCCAGGTTACACTTTTAACACACCCTCATGCAACACAGAGTTCCGTCTGTATTGCAGACAGATCCCAGGTTACCCTTTTAACACACCCTCATGCAACACAGAGTTCCGTCTGTATTGCAGACAGATCCCAGGTTACCCTTTTAACACACCCTCATGCAACACGGAGTTCCGTCTGTATTGCAGACAGATCCCAGGTTACCCTTTTAACACACCCTCATGCAACACAGAGTTCCGTCTGTATTGCAGACAGATCCCAGGTTACCCTTTTAACACACCCTCATGCAACACGGAGTTCCGTCTGTATTGCAGACAGATCCCAGGTTACCCTTTTAACACACCCTCATGCAACACGGAGTTCCGTCTGTATTGCAGACAGATCCCAGGTTACCCTTTTAACACACCCTCATGCAACACAGAGTTCCGTCTGTATTGCAGACAGATCCCAGGTTACCCTTTTAACACACCCTCATGCAACACAGAGTTCCGTCTGTATTGCAGACAGATCCCAGGTTACCCTTTTAACACACCCTCATGCAACACAGAGTTCCGTCTGTATTGCAGACAGATCCCAGGTTACCCTTTTAACACACCCTCATGCAACACGGAGTTCCGTCTGTATTGCAGACAGATCCCAGGTTACCCTTTTAACACACCCTCATGCAACACGGAGTTCCGTCTGTATTGCAGACAGATCCCAGGTTACCCTTTTAACACACCTTCATGCAACACGGAGTGTGTTCCATTGTGTACAGTAGAGGTGATTGGGGTAAATCATTGTGATCTGATTGGTTTTTCAGATGCCCCACTCAGCCCCAAGGCCATTGTGATAACTCCTGAGACATGGTGACACCAACATTAATCCTCCTTCCTGTCTCCCTGTTCACCAGACGATTGGAAGACAATACCACTTCTTGTCACTATGACCTTTTCCTGTTTCGACAGACAGGTCCTCCGTGTCGTCTCAGTCAATCAGTCATGACAAACTGCTCTACTAAACACTGCAGCTGGAAAGCGTGGAAAGTGAAATGAATGGCCATCATTTGTATGACGTGGCCAACATTACGAATTTGCTTTGCTACCTCGTTCACATATCTTAAAGCAGCATTTTGCCAGCAGCAAAGGCAGTCTGAGGTGTCAAAGTATTAATATCTCTCACAGCAACTTTGCTCCCTCAAGACATGGTTCTGGCAGAAAGAAATGTGCCATCTTTGAGTTCAGCATGTGGTGTTTAATTCAAGAGTTGTTGTGTGTAATGTGTAGGTGTGGGAGCCAATGGTAGTTACTGTAATAGTGTTCCTGATCTTCCCAGGTGCTAGTAACCTTGGAGCAGCTGGAGAGAGTAAGCACCTTCCAAGAGTTTGTCCAGATCTTCAGCCAGTTCGGGAATCAGATGGTGGAGTTCGCCCACCTGACCGGGGACAGACAGAATGTGAGTATCATCCCTCTCTGATCATGTATTGGGCAAAGTCTTCCTTCTTTCCCCCTTCCTACCAAACACACTGTCATCCAACCAAACACTATGTGCCTCTCCACTCCCCTTCAGCTCTTGATAAACACAGTCTGTCCAGAGAGAGAGCGGGGGGGGGGGTGAGACCCTCCAGATTGTGTACAGTGCCGTGTGCTGTTGGCTCCACATCCACTCAGACAGCAAGATGACACAGATAGCAGGGTGTGTGTGACGAGCCCCTGCTACCCAGACACACGTGCCGTTTGTCTAAACACACACACACACAGAGAGATACACTCCAGGGCTTCTGCACAGGCTTGGTGTGTGTGTGTGTGTGTGTATGTGTTTAGACAAACGGCATGAAAAATGGGTCAGATCTGACTCGCATATCTAAGGAGCGTTTACATCATGAAAGCAGAATGTTGATATGCCTTGATACATTTTGACCGTCAAATCAAACAAACTCTCTATTTGAAATATATCAAGTGCAAAATGTCATATATATAAAACAAAGTTTTACAGAAATAATGAGGCCAGAAAAACTCTGGTGTTCCCCTGTAGTGTCAGCGTCTGCTAATCATGCTTTGATTCATACACAGTCTCTCTGTATGCATCCCTAATGGCTCCCAATTCCCTGTTCCCAAAGCCCAATGGCTAATGCACTAGACAGGGAATAGGTTGCCATTTGGGATAATGGATAAGGTTTATCCAACTGCATTAACTAGCTAATGAAAAGTGTTATCGCTGTGCTGTAGGGAGAGAACGGATCATATTCAGCTTTCCTTCCCTTCTTTTTGTTTAAAGGGGTGTTTCACAAACATGCCACGTCCCCATCTCTCTCTCCGTCTGGAAATCTCCTGGCTCTTCTATTGAGAGACTAACCTAGCGAAGAGCAGGGGAATATAATAACACATCATCACATCTCCTTAGTAATCCATGGCTCTGCGCCTCGAGAAGTCGATTCAGCCTCTCCTGAAAAACACACACACACACACACACACACACACACACACACACACACACACACACACACACACACACACACACACACACACACACACACACACACACACACACACACACACACACACACACACACACACACACACACTAAATCCCTACTGAAGTCTTTGAAACACAGAGAGAGGAGAGAGAGTCCATGGATGTAACTGAGATATCTAGTCTCCTGCCGACTGCGTAATGCTATCTACTGCATTGAGTCGTGCTTCACCAGGTTGGTCTATGAGTAAGAACTCTGATGGCCTGAGAACTAGGCTTTAACTTAACATAGCCTAATAACTCTGTCATATCTTTCCAATCATAGGAATGTGGTCCATATGTATTCAGCATACTCTTTAGGAAGTGCACTATATGGTGAATATTGTGCCATTTGGGATGTGGCCTTGGTCCACTAGTCCAGACCACTATGTTCACACTGTGTGCCTTAGTATTGAAAATCAGTTTTGGACTACTGACTGTCCAAACAGCCAGTTACGTGACCAAATTAGATTTGTGTTTGTACAGACAGCAGTTATTTGCTGACATGGCTACGCTAGTTGTTATAGTAACAATGGGTGTATACGCAGTGGTAAAGACTGATTGGTGGTGGTGCACGTGCTTGATATCACTCAGAAGTTATGTAGCATGCTAAGGTGACAACAGTGTCTGCCATGGACGTTTCCCAGGTGCTTTGAATGTTCAAAATATGCGTGTTTTAAACACTTATAACTTCTTATGGGTAGGTGGGATGGTAGAGGCCCACCTGGCCAACATCCGGTGAAATTGTAGAGCGCGAAATTCAAAAATACCAAGTTAAAATATTTAACATTCTTGTATACATGTGTTATACATCAAAATATAGCTTAACTTCTTGTTAATCCAGCGGCTTTGTCAGATTTTAAAAAGGCTTTAGGTTTGCGAAAGCTAACCATGCAATTATCTGAGGACAGCGCACTGCATACAAACACATGAAAATCATATTTCAACCTGGCAGGTGCGCCACAAAAGTCAGAAATAGCGATATACTGAATGCCTTACCTTTGAAGATCTTATTCTGTTGGCACTCCAAAATGTCCCAGAAACATCACAAATGGTATTTTTGTTCGATAATGTCCTTCTTTATGTCCCAAAAATGTCAATTTATTTGGCGCATTTGATTCAGAAATACACCGGTTTCAACTCGCCCAACATGACTACAAAGTATCTAATAAATTACCTGTAAACTTGGTCCAAACATTTAAAACAACGTTCCTAATCCAACCTAATCCAACATTCACTAACACGTAAATGATCGATCAAATTTAAGACGGAATAAACTGTTTCTAATACCAGATAAAAACAATGTGAAGCGCGCTCCAGTTCACTCGCACCAAAACAGTAGAGTCCATATGGAGTGACACTTACAATGAATAGCGCTACTTCTTCATTTCTCAAAAGAAAAACATCGAACCATTTCTAAAGACTGTTGACATCTAGTGGAAGCCATAGGAACTGCAACCAGGTTCCTATTAATAAGGGTATCCCATAGAAAACCATTGAAAAATCCTATGACCTTAATTTTCCGTTTACCTGGATGGTTTGTCCTCGGGGTTTTGCCTGCCATATCAGTTCTGTTATACTCACAGACATTATTTTAACAGAAAATTTAGAGTGTTGTCTATCCACATCTATCACTTATATGCATATCCTATCTTCTGGGCCTGAGTAACAGGCAGTTTACTTTGGGCATGCTTTTCATCCGGAGGTGAAAATACTTCCCCCTACCCAAGAGAGGTTAAAGCCTCAACGGATAAGATGATCAAACTTTCAAAATGAATCCTTTTTGGCTATCAACAGCAGTCAACTAGCTAGCTAGGTAGCTGTTTAGCTTTCTGTCACATTCACTCATTTGTTTGTAAACAATTAACAAGCTAGTTAGCTGCCACATGTTCTTGTCAAACTGTTAACAGAGTAGCTAGCAAGCAACAAGATATTCCAAAGAACCACTTGAGGACAAAAACATCACATTTGACCTTTCAGACACAAGTCACATGGGCAGGAATCAGGAATCACCTATGAAGGTGGTTTGAAATGTGTCTTGAAATATTAGATTCCATCTGCTTTTTGTCTGTTCAGGCTGCAGGAAATAGAACAGATTCAAATCAGATATGCAAATAAATTGGATTTGAGTGACTTCAAACTGTCAATATGAACACAGCTTAACTGTCCAGTGTTGGTCTCTGTCATTTAGGACCTGAAGGATGAGAATAAGAAGGCCAGGATGGCAGCAGCCAGAGCAGTGCTGGAGAAATGCACCATGATGCTGCTCACTGCGTCCAAGGTGTGTACATCCTACCAATACTGCTAATGTAGTAGGTCAAAGCTGTGAGCTGGAAAACCTTAGTACTGCATGGGTGAAATTAGGCCTTATGGTGGTCATGTCAATTTTCATTCTTTTTTGGAATCAAACCAGTCTAACTTCTCACCTAAAACATAGTTTTTGTGTTAAATATACATTTGAAGTCGGACGTTTACATACACTTTAGCCAATACATTTCAACTCTGTTTTTCACAATTCCTGACATTTAATCCTAGTAAAAATTCCCTTAGTTCAGTTAGGATGACCACTTTATTTTAAGAATGTGAAATGTCAGAATAATAGTAGAGAGAATTATTTATTTCAGCTTTTATTTCTTTCATCACATTCCCAGTGGGTCAGAAGTTTATGTACACTCAATTAGTATTTAGTAGCATGGCCTTTAAATTGTTTAACTTGGGTCAAACATTTCAGGTAGCCTTCCACAAGCTTCCTACAATAATTTGGGTGACCTTTGGCCCATTCCTCCTGACAGAGCTGGTGTAACTGAGTCAGGTTTGTAGGCCTCCTTGCTCGCACACACTTTTTCAGTTCTGCCCACAAATGTTCTATAGGATTGAGGTCAGGACTTTGTGATGGCCAGTCCAATACCTTGACTTTGTTGTCCTTAAGCCATTTTGCCACAACTTTGGAAGTATGCTTGGGGTCATCGTCCATTTGGAAGACCCATTTGCGACCAAGCTTTAATTTCCTGACTGATGTCTTGAGATGTTGCTTCAATATATCCACATAATTTTCCTCCCTCATGATGCCATCTATTTTGTGAAGTGCACCAGTCCCTCCTGCAGCAAAGCACCCCCATAATATGATGCTGCCACCCCCTTGCTTCACGGTTGGGATGGTGTCTTCGGCTTGCAAGCCTCCCCCTTTTTCCTCCAAACATAATGATGGTCATTATGGCCAAACAGTCCTATTTTTGTTTTATCAGACCAGAGGACATTTCTCCAAAAAGTATGATCTTTGTCCCCATGTGCAGTTGCAAACCGTAGTCTGGCTTTTTTATGGCGGTTTTGGAGCAGTGGCTTCTTCCTTGCTGAGCGGCCTTTCAGGTTATGTCGATGTAGGACTCGTTTTACTGTGGATATAGATACTTTTGTACCTGTTTCCTCCAGCATCTTCGCAAGGTCCTTTGCTGTTGTTCTGAGATTGATTTGCACTTTTCACACCAAAGTGCGTTCCATCTCTAGGAGACACCTTTCTGAGCGGTATGACAGCTGTGTGGTCCCATGGTGTTTGTACTTGCGTGCTATTGTTTGTACAGATGAACGTGGTACCTTCAGGCATTTGGAAATTGCTCCCAAGGATGAACCATTCTTGTGAAGGTCTACAATTATTTTTCTGAGGTCTTGACGGATTTCTTTTGATTTTCCCATGATGTCAAGCAAAGAGGCACTGTGTTTGAAGGTAGGCCTTGAAATACATCCACAGGTGCACCTCCAATTGACTCAAATGATGTCAATTAACCTATCAGAAGCTTCTAAAGGCAGGACACCATTTTCTGGAATTTACCAAGCTGTCTGTAAACAATTGTTGGAAAAATTACTTGCGTCATGCACAAAGTAGATGTCCTAACCAACTTGCCAAAACTATAGTCTGTTAACAAGAAATATGTGGAGTGGTTGAAAAATGAGTTTAAATGACTCCAACCTAAGTGTATGTAAACTTCCGACTTCAACTGTATATACGAGGTAGAGGGACTGTATTACTACAATTGATTTCAAACATGGACTGTTTCTTCATCTGCTGCTTGGTTTTCAAATCATGTGCCAGATACTTATAAAACCACGAGTCTCTCTCCTCCCTGCAGACGTGTCTCAGACACCCTGACTGCGAGTCGGCACGTATCAACAAAGATGCCGTGTTTCACCGCATGCGTTTCGCCCTGGAGCAGGTCATGGAGATTGTGACGGACGCTCGGCCCTGCGGGGAGACCAAGGTCCTTCCCCTCAGCATTTACACCGGCATCAAGGACTTCAAGGTGGGACGACAGGGGAGGAGCGAGCCTGGGGCCTCCTTCCATATGTTGTTGTTTGTTGTGCCAGTTTGTGGGGGAAAAACACGTTTCTAAGTACCACGCAACAATGTGTTATAACACTGTACCTGCCGGTGTTAATACAGTATGCCGCTTTAGGCCTCTACATACAAAGATGAAGTATGCTAGGAGTTCTGTGCGAGTTCTTTAGAATAAGTCAATTATCCTAGCTTTGAATTGGATAATAGACTGCAACAGAGATCATAGAGCTTTCTAATGATCTTCTCTGTCTCTGCCTGTGTCTCTGTCTCTGCCTGTGTCAATTCAATTTTTGGCATGACAAATAGTTTTTGTATTCACTATTGTCTCTGTCTATGTGTTTCTATGTCTGTGTCTCTGTCTGTGTCCCTCTCTGTGTCTCTGTCTGTGTCTCTCTCTGTCTCTGTCTATGTCTCTGTGTCTCTCTCCATCTCTCTGTCTGTGTCTCTGTCTGTGTCCCTCTCTGTGTCTCTGTCTGTGTCCCTCTCTGTGTCTCTGTCTGTGTCTCTCTCTGTCTCTGTCTATGTCTCTGTGTCTCTCTCCATCTCTCTGTCTGTGTCTCTGTCTGTGTCCCTCTCTGTGTCTCTGTCTGTGTCTCTCTCTATCTCTCTGTCTCTGTCTATGTCTCTGTGTCTCTCTCCATCTCTCTGTCTGTGTCTCTGTCTCTATGTCTCTGTCTGTGTCTCTGTCGCTGTGTCTCTCTCTGTCTGTGCCTCCCTGTCTGTGTCTCTGTCTCTGTGATTTTCTCTGTGTGTATGTCTGTCTCTGTCTGTGATCCCAGTCAAACGTGGAAGGTCTGCGTGAGGGTCTGTACTTGCTGCCCCACCAGGCCCTGTCTGGCCAGCTAGAGGCGGTGGTGGAGAGGACGGAGGACTTCACTGACTCGGCCTACACCAGCCACGAGCACCGAGAGGGCATCCTGCAGCTCTGCCAGCTCGCCCGCCAGGACACTGACCAGCTCATCACAGCCTGGATGGAGGCAGTATGTGGCCGTTCACAGGGCATACACGCACATATAAACACTCACATGCATACACACAAGCACAGAGACACACAGGGACACACAAACACGTATACAAGTACTCACACAGATATGTGATAGATATGTACTCATACTTCTACATGGTTAAGAGCACACATACAGTATGTTATGATTTAACACATGCATATGCACATTTACACCTGCAAATACCCACACACCTCTTTTCCTTTTCACGCACATTTTATTCAACCTTTATTTAACCAGGTTAGTCTCGTTGTGATAAAAAATCTGTTTTTCAAGAGAGACCTGGAACACACACATTCACCTTCTCTCTGTATCTCCTTTCTATATTGTCAGTGAATGTCCTTGAGCTGTCAAGTGATTCTCTGGGTGACAAATGGATCACACTGCAGGAGTGTAGTTGCATGACCTTGTGTACTGTTGATAGGTTTACAGATAATGTGGAGGAGAAGTATAGAATATCCAGCCTTTTCACACTACCCTCCTGCATGCTACTATGCAGTACTATTTTCCTTCTTTCAGTATGGTTGTGTTTCCATACATGATTTACCCTAGTGTTTTACCCAAAAGGCTCAGACTTGTCTGTTTCCATCTACGCGGGCCGGTACCCGTGTCTCTGGCAGACCTGCTCTCACTTGGGGCCAAAGCCAGGCCCCTGGTACTTTTCAGCTGTCATTTACATAACAGTGGATAACTGTGAACTGTTACACCTCACAAAGCAACTGTTTTGATGATGCAGAGGTTGTTGATTCTGCTCTTCACAAGTCTTCACTGTCAACCCCAGCTATGGAAACACAATGTCCCTAATATAACATAAGGGTGTATACACTAGTGTAACATAAGGGTGTATACACTAGTGTAACATAAGGGTGAATACACTAGTGTAACATAAGGGTGTATACACTAGTGTAACATAAGGGTGTATACACTAGTGTAACATAAGGGTGTATACACTAGTGTAACATAAGGGTGTATACACTAGTGTAACATAAGGGTGAATACACTAGTGTAACATAAGGGTGTATACACTAGTGTAACATAAGGGTGTATACACTAGTGTAACATAAGGGTGTATACACTAGTGTAACATAAGGGTGTATACACTAGTGTAACATAAGGGTGTATACACTAGTGTAACATAAGGGTGAATACACTAGTGTAACATAAGGGTGTATACACTCGTGTAACATAAGGGTGTATGCACAAGTGTAACATACGGGTGTATACACTAGTGTAACATAAGGGTGTATACACTAGTGTAACATACGGGTGTATACACTAGTGTAACATAAGGGTGTATACACTAGTGTAACATAAGGGTGTATGCACAAGTGTAACATAAGGGTGTATACACTAGTGTAACATAAGGGTGAATACACTAGTGTAACATAAGGGTGTATACACTCGTGTAACATAAGGGTGTATGCACTAGTGTAACATACGGGTGTATACACTAGTGTAACATAAGGGTGTATACACTAGTGTAACATAAGGGTGTATACACTAGTGTAACATAAGGGTGTATACACTAGTGTAACATAAGGGTGAATACACTAGTGTAACATAAGGGTGTATACACTCGTGTAACATAAGGGTGTATGCACTAGTGTAACATACGGGTGTATACACTAGTGTAACATAAGGGTGTATACACTAGTGTAACATACGGGTGTATACACTAGTGTAACATAAGGGTGTATGCACAAGTGTAACATAAGGGTGTATACACTAGTGTAACATAAGGGTGTATACACTAGTGTAACATAAGGGTGTATACACTAGTGTAACATAAGGGTGTATACACTAGTGTAACATAAGGGTGAATACACTAGTGTAACATAAGGGTGTATACACTCGTGTAACATAAGGGTGTATGCACTAGTGTAACATACGGGTGTATACACTAGTGTAACATAAGGGTGTATACACTAGTGTAACATACGGGTGTATACACTAGTGTAACATACGGGTGTATACACTAGTGTAACATAAGGGTGTATACACTAGTGTAACATAAGGGTGTATGCACAAGTGTAACATAAGGGTGTATACACTAGTGTAACATAAGGGTGTATACACTAGTGTAACATAAGGGTGTATACACTACTGTAACATAAGGGTGTATACACTAGTGTAACATAAGGGTGTATGCACAAGTGTAACATAAGGGTGTATACACTAGTGTAACATAAGGGTGTATACACTAGTGTAACATAAGGGTGTATACACTACTGTAACATAAGGGTGTATACACTAGTGTAACATAAGGGTGTATGCACACGTGTAACATAAGGGTGTATACACTAGTGTAACACTGGTGTTGCAGTATATAGGAGTAAGATCTAACTTGAAGTCAGCCTCGTTGTATGAATAGATATCCACTTCACTCCACTGATAACACGGAACACATTGTGTTATCTGTCTCTCTCTTGACACCTCGCTCAAAAGATTCTCCTTGGATACCGAAACTTGGAGGTTTGGTTTAAGCTGGTATAACGATGTGAAAGTAGAGGCCACAGTTCCACTGACAGATTGATGAGACACATGTCTACAACGTGCATCACTAGCTGGATCCCAGGGTCTGTTTGTGTTTCTACACTCAATTCAGTAGAAACAGAGAGGGTGTGAGAAGGTGTTACTCCACTCATTTAAGTGGAAACCGAGAGAGTGATATGAGGGGGTGTGGTGGTTGGTCAAAGACTAATCATCTGATGCCTCCTGCTTGTTTGACAGTGTTTTGACACCCTGCTTTAATCCTGTCTGTGCAAGGTTGGTACTGCCCACCTGCCTCCTTGGCCTGAGAACCTGTGTCTGAAACGATTATGTTTTACATGCTATTGGTGAAGCAGAAGGGATCTCAATTCAAGGGGCTTTATTGGCATAGGAAACATATGTTAATATTGCCAAAACAATCAAACGATCTCTCTCTCTCTCTCCCCTCTCTGTCTCTCTGATAGGGAATGAACAGGTTTGTGTGATCTAGTG
Organism: Oncorhynchus keta; assembly: GCF_023373465.1. Classification (NCBI taxonomy): domain Eukaryota; kingdom Metazoa; phylum Chordata; class Actinopteri; order Salmoniformes; family Salmonidae; genus Oncorhynchus; species Oncorhynchus keta. The sequence goes on from NC_068439.1 coordinate 21,138,265, forward strand.
TGGGTCAGAAACTGACTTCTCCTTCCTCTGCAGAGACAGGACACGTCCAAGGCAGCAGTCCATGATTTATGTGACAACTCTTTATCTTTTCCCACTCCCTCCCTTCTTTCTTTTTGTTTTGATCTTTCTTTCAAGAAGCAGTCTCTAAATGCTAAAGAGGCCACGGAGGAGATGGAGCTGTCGATACTGAAGACCTGCCAAAGTGTCTACGAACTCCGCAGAGAGGTGAGTCCTGTAACTCTATGCTCCTACCCAGAATGCTTCACTGTTTGGCATGCCAAGGGGTTCAGTCCTAGAGCAGAAATGTCTGTAGTTTTCTGTACTCCATCACAGTTTGTCTGTATCTCTTGCTCTTTTTTATCTTTGATATGCCCACATCACTCTCTCTCTGTTTCTCTCTCTGTTCTCTCTTTATCCTCTAGTGTACACTGCCACTCTCCCTATTCCTTTCACTCTTTCTCTCTATGACTTGTTCTTTCTCTCTCTGACTTGTCCATTCTCTCTCTGACTTGCTCTTTCTCTCTCTGACATGCTCTTTCTCTCTCTGCCATGCTCTTTCTCTCTCTGACATGCTCTTTCTCTCCTTGACTTGCTCTTTCTCTCCTTGACTTGCTCTTTCTCTCCTTGACTTGCTCTTTCTCTCTCTGCCTTGCTCTTTCTCTCTCTGACATGCTCTTTCTCTCTCTGACATGCTCTTTCTCTCTCTGACATGCTCTTTCTCTCCTTGACTTGCTCTTTCTCTCTCTGACATGCTCTTTCTCTCTCTGACATGCTCTTTCTCTCTCTGACATGCTCTTTCTCTCCTTGACTTGCTCTTTCTCTCCTTGACTTGCTATTTCTCTCTCTGACATGCTCTTTCTCTCTCTGACATGCTCTTTCTCTCTCTGACATGCTCTTTCTCTCTCTGACATGCTCTTTCTCTCCTTGACTTGCTCTTTCTCTCCTTGACTTGCTCTTTCTCTCTCTGCCTTGCTCTTTCTCTCTCTGACATGCTCTTTCTCTCTCTGACATGCTCTTTCTCTCTCTGACATGCTCTTTCTCTCCTTGACTTGCTCTTTCTCTCCTTGACTTGCTCTTTCTCTCTCTGACATGCTCTTTCTCTCTCTGCCTTGCTCTTTCTCTCTCTGCCTTGCTCTTTCTCTCTCTGACATGCTCTTTCTCTCTCTGACATGCTCTTTCTCTCCTTGACTTGCTCTTTCTCTCCTTGACTTGCTCTTTCTCTCTTTGACATGCTCTTTCTCTCCTTGACTTGCTCTTTCTCTCTCTGACATGCTCTTTCTCTCTCTGACATGCTCTTTCTCTCTCTGACATGCTCTTTCTCTCTCTGACTTGCTCTTTCTCTCTCTGACATGCTCTTTCTCTCTCGGACTTGCTCTTTCTCTCCTTGACTTGCTCTTTCTCTCTCTGACATGCTCTTTCTCTCTCTGCCTTGCTCTTTCTCTCTCTGACATGCTCTTTCTCTCTCTGACTTGCTCTGTCTCTCTCTGACTTGCTCTTTCTCTCTCTGACATGCTCTTTCTCTCTCTGCCTTGCTCTTTCTCTCCTTGACTTGCTCTTTCTCTCTCTGACATGCTCTTTCTCTCTCTGCCTTGCTCTTTCTCTCTCTGACATGCTCTTTCTCTCTCTGACTTGCTCTTTCTCTCTCTGACATGCTCTTTCTCTCTCTGCCTTGCTCTTTCTCTCCTTAACTTGCTCTTTCTCTCTCTGACATGCTCTTTCTCTCCTTGACTTGCTCTTTCTCTCTCTGACATGCTCTTTCTCTCTCTGACATGCTCTTTCTCTCTCTGACATGCTCTTTCTCTCCTTGACTTGCTCTTTCTCTCTCTGACATGCTCTTTCTCTCTCTGACATGCTCTTTCTCTCTCTGACATGCTCTTTCTCTCTCTTACTTGCTCTTTCTCTCTCTGACTTGCTCTTTCTCTCTCTGACATGCTCTTTCTCTCTCTGCCTTGCTCTTTCTCACCTTGACTTGCTCTTTCTCTCTCTGACATGCTCTTTCTCTCTCTGCCTTGCTCTTTCTCTCTCTGACATGCTCTTTCTCTCTCTGACATGCTCTTTCTCTCCTTGACTTGCTCTTTCTCTCCTTGACTTGCTCTTTCTCTCTCTGCCTTGCTCTTTCTCTCTCTGACATGCTCTTTCTCTCTCTGACATGCTCTTTCTCTCTCTGACATGCTCTTTCTCTCCTTGACTTGCTCTTTCTCTCTCTGCCTTGCTCTTTCTCTCTCTGACATGCTCTTTCTCTCTCTGACATGCTCTTTCTCTCTGACATGCTCTTTCTCTCCTTGACTTGCTCTTTCTCTCCTTGACTTGCTCTTTCTCTCTCTGACATGCTCTTTCTCTCTCTGCCTTGCTCTTTCTCTCTCTGACATGCTCTTTCTCTCTCTGACATGCTATTTCTCTCTCTGACTTGCTCTTTCTCTCTCTGACATGTTCTTTCTCTCCTTGACTTGCTCTTTCTCTCCTTGACTTGCTCTTTCTCTCTCTGCCTTGCTATTTCTCTCTCTGACATGCTCTTTCTCTCTCTGACATGCTCTTTCTCTCTCTGACATGCTCTTTCTCTCCTTGACTTGCTCTTTCTCTCCTTGACTTGCTCTTTCTCTCTCTGACATGCTCTTTCTCTCTCTGCCTTGCTCTTTCTCTCTCTGACATGCTCTTTCTCTCCTTGACTTGCTCTTTCTCTCCTTGACTTGCTCTTTCTCTCTCTGACATGCTCTTTCTCTCCTTGACTTGCTCTTTCTCTCTCTGACATGCTCTTTCTCTCTCTGACATGCTCTTTCTCTCTCTGACATGCTCTTTCTCTCTCTGACATGCTCTTTCTCTCTCTGACTTGCTCTTTCTCTCTCTGACATGCTCTTTCTCTCTCTGACTTGCTCTTTCTCTCCTTGACTTGCTCTTTCTCTCTCTGCCTTGCTCTTTCTCTCTCTGACATGCTCTTTCTCTCTCTGACTTGCTCTGTCTCTCTCTGACTTGCTCTTTCTCTCTCTGACATGCTCTTTCTCTCTCTGCCTTGCTCTTTCTCTCCTTGACTTGCTCTTTCTCTCTCTGACATGCTCTTTCTCTCCTTGACTTGCTCTTTCTCTCTCTGACATGCTCTTTCTCTCTCTGCCTTGCTCTTTCTCTCTCTGACATGCTCTTTCTCTCTCTGCCTTGCTCTTTCTCTCTCTGACATGCTCTTTCTCTCTCTGACATGCTCTTTCTCTCTCTGACATGCTCTTTCTCTCCTTGACTTGCTCTTTCTCTCCTTGACTTGCTCTTTCTCTCTCTGACATGCTCTTTCTCGCTCTGACATGCTCTTTCTCTCCTTGACTTGCTCTTTCTCTCTCTGACATGCTCTTTCTCTCTCTGACATGCTCTTTCTCTCTCTGACATGCTCTTTCTCTCTCTGACATGCTCTTTCTCTCTCTGACATGCTCTTTCTCTCTCTGACATGCTCTTTCTCTCTCTGACATGCTCTTTCTCTCCTTGACTTGCTCTTTCTCTCCTTGACTTGCTCTTTCTCTCTCTGCCTTGCTCTTTCTCTCTCTGACATGCTCTTTCTCTCTCTGACATGCTCTTTCTCTCTCTGACATGCTCTTTCTCTCCTTGACTTGCTCTTTCTCTCCTTGACTTGCACTTTCTCTCTCTGACATGCTCTTTCTCTCTCTGCCTTGCTCTTTCTCTCTCTGACATGCTCTTTCTCTCCTTGACTTGCTCTTTCTCTCCTTGACTTGCTCTTTCTCTCTCTGACATGCTCTTTCTCTCCTTGACTTGCTCTTTCTCTCTCTGACATGCTCTTTCTCTCTCTGACATGCTCTTTCTCTCTCTGACATGCTCTTTCTCTCTCTGACATGCTCTTTCTCTCTCTGACTTGCTCTTTCTCTCTCTGACATGCTCTTTCTCTCTCTGACTTGCTCTTTCTCTCCTTGACTTGCTCTTTCTCTCTCTGACATGCTCTTTCTCTCTCTGCCTTGCTCTTTCTCTCTCTGACATGCTCTTTGTCTCTCTGACTTGCTCTGTCTCTCTCTGACTTGCTCTTTCTCTCTCTGACATGCTCTTTCTCTCTCTGCCTTGCTCTTTCTCTCCTTGACTTGCTCTTTCTCTCTCTGACATGCTCTTTCTCTCCTTGACTTGCTCTTTCTCTCTCTGATGCTCTCTTTGCTCTTTCTCTCTCTGACCTTTCTCTCTCTGCCTTGCTTTTCTCTCTCTGACATGCTCTTTCTCTCTCTGACATGCTCTTTCTCTCTCTGACATGCTCTTTCTCTCCTTGACTTGCTCTTTCTCTCCTGGACTTGCTCTTTCTCTCTCTGACATGCTCTTTCTCGCTCTGACATGCTCTTTCTCTCCTTGACTTGCTCTTTCTCTCTCTGACATGCTCTTTCTCTCTCTGACATGCTCTTTCTCTCTCTGACATGCTCTTTCTCTCTCTGACATGCTCTCTCTCTCTCTGACTTGCTCTTTCTCTCTCTGACATGCTCTTTCTCTCTCTGACTTGCTCTTTCTCTCCTTGACTTGCTCTTTCTCTCTCTGACATGCTCTTTCTCTCTCTGCCTTGCTCTTTCTCTCTCTGCCTTGCTCTTTCTCTCTCTGACATGCTCTTTCTCTCTCTGACATGCTCTTTCTCTCTCTGACATGCTCTTTCTCTCCTTGACTTGCTCTTTCTCTCCTTGACTTGCTCTTTCTCTCTCTGCCTTGCTCTTTCTCTCTCTGACATGCTCTTTCTCTCTCTGACATGCTCTTTCTCTCTCTGACATGCTCTTTCTCTCCTTGACTTGCTCTTTCTCTCCTTGACTTGCACTTTCTCTCTCTGACATGCTCTTTCTCTCTCTGCCTTGCTCTTTCTCTCTCTGACATGCTCTTTCTCTCCTTGACTTGCTCTTTCTCTCCTTGACTTGCTCTTTCTCTCTCTGACATGCTCTTTCTCTCTCTGACATGCTCTTTCTCTCTCTGACATGCTCTTTCTCTCTCTGACATGCTCTTTCTCTCTCTGACATGCTTTTTCTCTCTCTGACTTGCTCTTTCTCTCTCTGACATGCTCTTTCTCTCTCTGACTTGCTCTTTCTCTCCTTGACTTGCTCTTTCTCTCTCTGACATGCTCTTTCTCTCTCTGCCTTGCTCTTTCTCTCTCTGACATGCTCTTTCTCTCTCTGACTTGCTCTGTCTCTCTCTGACTTGCTCTTTCTCTCTCTGACATGCTCTTTCTCTCTCTGCCTTGCTCTTTCTCTCCTTGACTTGCTCTTTCTCTATCTGACATGCTCTTTCTCTCCTTGACTTGCTCTTTCTCTCTCTGACATGCTCTTTCTCTCTCTGCCTTGCTCTTTCTCTCTCTGACATGCTCTTTCTCTCTCTGCCTTGCTCTTTCTCTCTCTGACATGCTCTTTCTCTCTCTGACATGCTCTTTCTCTCTCTGACATGCTCTTTCTCTCCTTGACTTGCTCTTTCTCTCTCTGACATGCTCTTTCTCTCTCTGCCTTGCTCTTTCTCTCTCTGACATGCTCTTTCTCTCTCTGACTTGCTCTTTCTCTCTCTGACTTGCTCTTTCTCTCTCTGACATGCTCTTTCTCTCTCTGCCTTGCTCTTTCACTCCTTGACTTGCTCTTTCTCTCTCTGACATGCTCTTTCTCTCTCTGCCTTGCTCTTTCTCTCTCTGCCTTGCTCTTTCTCTCTCTGACATGCTCTTTCTCTCTCTGACATGCTCTTTCTCTCTCTGCCTTGCTCTTTCTCTCCTTAACTTGCTCTTTCTCTCTCTGACATGCTCTTTCTCTCCTTGACTTGCTCTTTCTCTCTCTGACATGCTCTTTCTCTCTCTGACATGCTCTTTCTCTCTCTGACATGCTCTTTCTCTCCTTGACTTGCTCTTTCTCTCTCTGACATGCTCTTTCTCTCTCTGCCTTGCTCTTTCTCTCTCTGACTTGCTCTTTCTCTCTCTGACTTGCTCTTTCTCTCTCTGACATGCTCTTTCTCTCTCTGCCTTGCTCTTTCTCTCCTTGACTTGCTCTTTCTCTCTCTGACATGCTCTTTCTCTCTCTGCCTTGCTCTTTCTCTCTCTGACATGCTCTTTCTCTCCTTGACTTGCTCTTTCTCTCCTTGACTTGCTCTTTCTCTCTCTGCCTTGCTCTTTCTCTCTCTGCCTTGCTCTTTCTCTCTCTGACATGCTCTTTCTCTCTCTGACATGCTCTTTCTCTCTCTGACATGCTCTTTCTCTCCTTGACTTGCTCTTTCTCTCCTTGACTTGCTCTTTCTCTCTCTGACATGCTCTTTCTCTCTCTGCCTTGCTCTTTCTCTCTCTGACATGCTCTTTCTCTCTCTGCCTTGCTCTTTCTCTCTCTGACATTCTCTTTCTCTCTCTGATATGCTCTTTCTCTCTCTGACATGCTCTTTCTCTCCCTGACTTGCTCTTTCTCTCCTTGACTTGCTCTTTCTCTCTCTGACATGCTCTTTCTCTCTCTGACATGCTCTTTCTCTCCTTGTATTGCTCTTTCTCTCTCTGACATGCTCTTTCTCTCTCTGACATGCTCTTTCTCTCTCTGACATGCTCTTTCTCTCTCTGACTTGCTCTTTCTCTCTCTGACATGCTCTTTCTCTCTCTGACTTGCTCTTTCTCTCCTTGACTTGCTCTTTCTCTCTCTGACATGCTCTTTCTCTCTCTGCCTTGCTCTTTCTCTCTCTGACTTGCTCTTTCTCTCCTTGACTTGCTCTTTCTCTCTCTGACATGCTCTTTCTCTCTGCCTTGCTCTTTCTCTCTCTGACATGCTCTTTCTCTCTCTGACTTGCTCTTTCTCTCTCTGACATGCTCTTTCTCTCTCTGCCTTGCTCTTTCTCTCCTTGACTTGCTCTTTCTCTCTCTGACATGCTCTTTCTCTCCTTGACTTGCTCTTTCTCTCTCTGACATGCTCTTTCTCTCTCTGACTTGCTCTTTCTCTCTCTGACATGCTCCTTCTCTCTCTGACTTGCTCTTTCTCTCCTTGACTTGCTCTTTCTCTCTCTGACATGCTCTTTCTCTCTCTGCCTTGCTCTTTCTCTCTCTGACATGCTCTTTCTCTCTCTGACTTGCTCTTTCTCTCTCTGACTTTCTCTTTCTCTCTCTGACATGCTCTTTCTCTCTCTGTCTTGCTCTTTCTCTCCTTGACTTGCTCTTTCTCTCTCTGACATGCTCTTTCTCTCTCTGCCTTGCTCTTTCTCTCTCTGACATGCTCTTTCTCTCTCTGACTTGCTCTTTCTCTCTCTGACATGCTCTTTCTCTCTCTGACATGCTCTTTCTCTCTCTGCCTTGCTCTTTCTCTCTCTGACATGCTCTTTCTCTCTCTGACTTGCTCTTTCTCTCTCTGACTTGCTCTTTCTCTCTCTGCCTTGCTCTTTCTCTCTCTCTCTGACTTGCTCTTTCTCTGTCTCTCTGACTTGCTCTTTCTCTCTCTGCCTTGCTCTTTCTCTCTCTGACATGCTCTTTCTCTCTCTGACATGCTCTTTCTCTCTCTGACTTGCTCTTTCTCTCCTTGACTTGCTCTTTCTCTCTCTGACATGCTCTTTCTCTCTCTGCCTTGCTCTTTCTCTCTCTGACATGCTCTTTCTCTCTCTGACTTGCTCTTTCTCTCTCTGACATGCTCTTTCTCTCTCTCACTGCCTTGCTCTTTCTCTCTCTGACATGCTCTTTCTCTCTCTGACATGCTCTTTCTCTCTGCCTTGCTCTTTCTCTCTCTGACTTGCTCTTTCTCTCTCTGACCCTCTCTTTCTCTCTCTGACATGCTCTTTCTCTCTCTGCCTTGCTCTTTCTCTCCTTGACTTGCTCTTTCTCTCTCTGACATGCTCTTTCTCTCTCTGCCTTGCTCTTTCTCTCTCTGACATGCTCTTTCTCTCTCTTACATGCTCTTTCTCTCTCTGCCTTGCTCTTTCTCTCTCTGACATGCTCTTTCTCTCTCTGCCTTGCTCTTTCTCTCTCTGACATTCTCTTTCTCTCTCTGACATGCTCTTTCTCTCTCTGACATGCTCTTTCTCTCCCTGACTTGCTCTTTCTCTCCTTGACTTGCTCTTTCTCTCTCTGACATGCTCTTTCTCTCTCTGACATGCTCTTTCTCTCCTTGTATTGCTCTTTCTCTCTCTGACATGCTCTGTCTCTCTCTGCCTTGCTCTTTCTCTCTCTGACATGCTCTTTCTCTCTCTGACTTGCTCTTTCTCTCTCTGACATGCTCTTTCTCTCTCTGCCTTGCTCTTTCTCTCCTTGACTTGCTCTTTCTCTCTCTGACATGCTCTTTCTCTCCTTGACTTGCTCTTTCTCTCTCTGACATGCTCTTTCTCTCTCTGACTTGCTCTTTCTCTCTCTGACATGCTCTTTCTCTCTCTGACCCTCTCTTTCTCTCTCTGACATGCTCTTTCTCTCTCTGCCTTGCTCTTTCTCTCCTTGACTTGCTCTTTCTCTCTCTGACATGCTCTTTCTCTCTCTGCCTTGCTCTTTCTCTCTCTGACATGCTCTTTCTCTCTCTTACATGCTCTTTCTCTCTCTGCCTTGCTCTTTCTCTCTCTGACATGCTCTTTCTCTCTCTTACATGCTCTTTCTCTCTCTGACATGCTCTTTCTCTCTCTGCCTTGCTCTTTCTCTCCCTGACTTGCTCTTTCTCTCCTTGACTTGCTCTTTCTCTCTCTGACATGCTCTTTCTCTCCCTGACTTGCTCTTTCTCTCTCTGACATTGCTCTTTCTCTCTCTGACATGCTCTTTCTCTCTCTGACATGCTCTTTCTCTCTGACTTGCTCTTTCTCTCTCTTGACTTGCTCTTTCTCTCTCTGACATGCTCTTTCTCTCTGCCTTGCTCTTTCTCTCTTGACTTGCTCTTTCTCTCTCTGACTTGCTCTTTCTCTCTCTTGACTTGCTCTTTCTCTCTCTGACATGCTCTTTCTCTCCTGACTTGCTCTTTCTCTCTCTGACATGCTCTGTCTCTCTCTGCCTTGCTCTTTCTCTCTGACATGACATCTCTCTGACTTTCTTTCTCTCTCTGACATGCTCTTTCTCTTCTCTCCTGACTTGCTCTTTCTCTCTCTGACATGCTCTTTCTCTCCTTGACTTGCTCTTTCTCTCTCTGACATGCTCTTTCTCTCTCTGACTTGCTCTTTCTCTCTCTGACATGCTCTTTCTCTCTCTGACTTGCTCTTTCTCTCCTTGACTTGCTCTTTCTCTCTCTGACATGCTCTTTCTCTCTCTGCCTTGCTCTTTCTCTCTCTGACATGCTCTTTCTCTCTCTGACTTGCTCTTTCTCTCTCTGACTTTCTCTTTCTCTCTCTGACATGCTCTTTCTCTCTCTGCCTTGCTCTTTCTCTCCTTGACTTGCTCTTTCTCTCTCTGACATGCTCTTTCTCTCTCTGCCTTGCTCTTTCTCTCTCTGACATGCTCTTTCTCTCTCTGACTTGCTCTTTCTCTCTCTGACATGCTCTTTCTCTCTCTGACATGCTCTTTCTCTCTCTGCCTTGCTCTTTCTCTCTCTGACATGCTCTTTCTCTCTCTGACTTGCTCTTTCTCTCTCTGACTTGCTCTTTCTCTCTCTGCCTTGCTCTTTCTCTCTCTCTCTGACTTGCTCTTTCTCTGTCTCTCTGACTTGCTCTTTCTCTCTCTGCCTTGCTCTTTCTCTCTCTGACATGCTCTTTCTCTCTCTGACATGCTCTTTCTCTCTCTGACTTGCTCTTTCTCTCCTTGACTTGCTCTTTCTCTCTCTGACATGCTCTTTCTCTCTCTGCCTTGCTCTTTCTCTCTCTGACATGCTCTTTCTCTCTCTCTCACTGCCTTGCTCTTTCTCTCTCTGACATGCTCTTTCTCTCTCTGACATGCTCTTTCTCTCTCTGCCTTGCTCTTTCTCTCTCTGACTTGCTCTTTCTCTCTCTGACCCTCTCTTTCTCTCTCTGACATGCTCTTTCTCTCTCTGCCTTGCTCTTTCTCTCCTTGACTTGCTCTTTCTCTCTCTGACATGCTCTTTCTCTCTCTGCCTTGCTCTTTCTCTCTCTGACATGCTCTTTCTCTCTCTTACATGCTCTTTCTCTCTCTGCCTTGCTCTTTCTCTCTCTGACATGCTCTTTCTCTCTCTGCCTTGCTCTTTCTCTCTCTGCCTTGCTCTTTCTCTCTCTGCCTTGCTCTTTCTCTCTCTGACATGCTCTTTCTCTCTCTGCCTTGCTCTTTCTCTCTCTGACATGCTCTTTCTCTCCCTGACTTGCTCTGTCTCTCTCTGACATGCTTTTTTTCTCTATGCCTTGCTCTTTCTCTCCCTGACTTGCTCTTTCTCTCTCTGCCTTGCTCTTTCTCTCTCTCTCACTGCCTTGCTCTTTCTCTCTCTGCCTTGCTCTTTGTCTCTCTCTCTGCCTTGCTTTTTCTCTCCCTGCCTTGCTCTTTCTCTCTCTAACTTTCTCTCTCTCTCTCTGACTTGCTCTTTCTCTCTCTCTCTCTCTCTCTCTCTCTCTCTCTCTCTCTCTCTCTCCAACTTGCTCTTTTTCTCTCTGCCTTGCTCTTCCTCTCTCTGCCTTGCTCTTTCTCTCTCTCTCTCTCTCTCTCTAACTTGCTCTTTCTCTCTCCGCCTTGCTCTTTCTCTCTCTGCCTTGCTCTTTCTCTCTCTGACTTGCTCTTCTCTCTCTGACTTGCTCTTCTCTCTCTGCCTTGCTCTTTCTCTCTCTATATAACTTGCTCTTTCTCTCTCTGCCTTGCTCTTTCTTTCTCTCTCTCTTTAACTTGCTCTTTCTCTCTCTGCCTTGCTCTTTCTCTCTCTAACTTACTCTTTCTCTCTCTGCCTTGCTCTTTCTCTCTCTCTCTGACTTGCTCTTCTCTCTCTGCCTTGCTCTTTCTCTCTCTCTCTGACTTGCTCTTTCTCTCTCTCTCTCTGACTTGCTCTTTCTCTCTCTGCCTTGCTCTTTCTCTCTCTGCCTTGCTCTTTCTCTCTCTGACTTGCTCTTTCTCTCTCTCTGACTTGCGCTTTCTCTCTCTGCCTTGCTCTTTCTCTCTCTGCCTTGCTCTTTCTCTCTCTAACTTGCTCTTTCTCTCTCTCTGACTTGCTCTTTCTCTCTCTGACATGCTTTTTCTCTCTCTGCCTTGCTCTTTCTCTCTCTGCCTTGCTCTTTCTCTCTCTCTCTCACTGCCTTGCTCTTTCTCTCTCTGCCTTGCTCTTTGTCTCTCTCTCTCACTGCCTTGCTCTTTCTCTCTCTGCCTTGCTCTTTGTCTCTCTCTCCCTGCCTCGCTCTTTCTCTCCCTGCCTTGCTATTTCTCTCTCTAACTTTCCCTCTCTCTCTCTGCCTTGCTCTTTCTCTCTCTCTCTCTCTCTCTGCCTTGCTCTTTCTCTCTATCTCTCTGACTTGCTCTTTTTCTCTCTGCCTTGCTCTTTCTCTCTATCTCTGCCTTGCTCTTTCTCTCTCTCTGTGACTTGTTCTTTCTCTCTCTGACTTGCTCTTTCTCTCTCTGCCGCGTTCTCCTTCTGTCTTACTCTTGTTTTCTCTTTCTGCTACCATTGTGCAGCCAGGCATAGAAAAGATACAAAACATACACTCATATACTCTCTCTCTCTCTCTCTCTCTCTCTCTCTCTCTCTCTCTCTCTCTCTCTCTGCCTTGCTCTTTCTCTCTCTGACTTGCTCTTTCTCTCTCTGCCTTGCTCTTTCTCTCTCTCTATAACTTGCTCTTTCTCTCTCTGCCTTGGTCTTTCTCTCTCTAACTTACTCTTTCTCTCTGCCTTGCTCTTTCTCTCTCTCTCTGACTTGCTCTTTCTCTGTCTCTCTGACTTGCTCTTTCTCTCTCTGCCTTGCTCTTTCTCTCTCTGACTTGCTCTTTCTCTCTCTCTCTCTCTGACTTGCGCTTTCTCTCTCTGCCTTGCTCTTTCTCTCTCTGCCTTGCTCTTTCTCTCTCTGACTTGCTCTCTCTCTCTACCTTGCTCTTTCTCTTTCTCTCTGACTTGCTCTTTCTCTCTCTCTCTCTGACTTGCTCTTTCTCTCTCTGACTTGCTGTTTCTCTCTCTGCCTTGCTCTTTCTCTCTCTGACTTGCTCTTTCTCTCTCTGACTTGCTCTTTCTCTTTCTCTCTGACTTGCTCTTTCTCTCTCTCTCTCTGACTTGCTCTTTCTCTCTCTGACTTGCTGTTTCTCTCTCTGCCTTGCTCTTTCTCTCTCTGACTTGCTCTTTCTCTCTCTGACTTGCTCTTTCTCTCTCTGCCTTGCTCTTTCTCTCTCTGACTTGCTCTTTCTCTCTCTGCCGCGTTCTCCTTCTGTCTTACTCTTGTTTTCTCTTTCTGCTACCATTGTGCAGCCAGGCATAGAAAAGATACAAAACATACACACATATTCACCCCCTCTCTTCCCTTCTCCCTTCCGTCCAGCTTCATAAGGTGGCGGTGGGTCGGGCGGCGGACCTGCTGAAGCTGCATGCGGAACACTTGCCTCTGCGGGCCCTGAAGGCCTCGGGGGGCGAGGGCAACCTGGAGGCTGTGGCAGAGTACGCCCGGACGCTCGGCGAGCAGAAAGAACAGCTGGTGGAGGTGAGAGAAGCTCACTGGGCTGGGGAGGTTGACTTAAGTCTGTTGAGTCTCCTTGATCAAGTCACCATTGAAGCACAATAAAGTATTCAATTCAATCCACAGCAATCCAACCTCATATCCATCTCTTTATCTGAGGTATATGGACATGTGTGATGTGGGATACTGGCTTTGGAAGCCTGTATGTATTTTTTCAATTGAAACATTTGGATAAGTATCTTGATCTGTTGTTGGCATCAACATGTAACACATACACTGCTCATATCCAGTCATATTGATGTTAGACGTCCATGTTCTTTGTCCTGTTCCAGACTTGTCGTCTGCTGTGTCACGTTTCGGGGACAGAGCCTCTGGAGATCACCTGTATACACGCTGAGGAGACCTTCCACGTCATCGGCCCCCAGGTAACACACACTGACAGATAAAACACACACTGACAGGTAAAACACACACACACTGACAGGTAACACACACACACACTGACACGTAACACACACACACACACACACACACACATACACACTGACAGGTAAAACACACACACTGAAAGGTAAAACACACGCACACTGAAAGGTAAAACACACACACTGACAGGTAAAACACACACACTGACAGGTAAAACACACCCATACTGACAGGTAAAACACATACACACTGACAGGTAAAACACACACACTGACAGGTAAAACACACACACTGACAGGTAAAACACACACACTGACAAGGAAAACACCCACTGACAGGTAATGCACACACACTGACAGGTAAAACACACACATTGGCAGTTAAAACACACACACTGACTGGTAACACACACACTGACAGGTAAAACACACACTGAAAGGTAAAACACACACTGACAGGAAACACACACACTGACAGGTAAAACACACACTGACAGGTAACACACACACTGACAGGTAACACACACACTGACAGGTAACACACACACACTGACAGGTAACACACACACTGACAGGTAAAACACCCACTGACAGGTAATGCACACACACTGACAGGTAAAACACACACTGACAGGTAACACACACACTGACAGGTAAAACACACACTGACAGGTAACACACACACACTGACAGGTAACACACACACTGACAGGTAACACACACACTGACAGGTACACACACACACTGACAGGTAACACACACACTGACAGGTAAAACACACACACTGGCAGGTTAAACAGACACACACACTGACAGGTAAAACACACACACTGACAGGTAAAACACACCCACACTGACAGGTAAAACACACACTGACAGGTAATGCACACTCACTGACAGGTAATGCACACACACTGACAGGTAACACACACACACACACACTGACAGGTAACACACACTGACAGGTAACACACACACACTGACAGGTAACACACACACTGACAGGTAACACACACACACTGACAGGTAACACACACACTGACAGGTAAAACACACACTGACAGGTAACACACACACACTGACAGGTAACACACACACTGACAGGTAACACACACACTGACAGGTAAAACACACACACTGACAGGTAAAACACACACAGTGACAGGTAACACACACACCCCTTGACAGGTAACACACACACACTGACAGGTAACACACACACACTGACAGGTAAGACACACACTGACAGGTAACGCACACCCACACATATGCATCACACTCACACTGGGAATGGGCCCCTGAAGGGCCAAAACAAGACACATGAGATGGCATAGTCCTGATCATGTCTGATACAGTCCATGTTGCGACAGAAACTTGATCATCTGTATAACCTCTCCATTATCAAGGTTCAGTTTTTCAGCACATCCCCTGTCATCTAGATCCCTTATAGCATCAACACCATACATTAAACACAGCCAACCATTGCAGAAAAAGACATTAAGAAGACTTCATCTGATACATGGAGAAATAACTCAGACAACCACATGCACACAAGTCAGAGTGCATCACCCCCAGTGTGCTGCATTTAATTGGCAATTACCCGCAGGAGTCCCTTTATTATCATTGAAAGACACGCACAGACACACACACACACACACACACACACACACACACACACACCAGTATCATCCCTCCCTGCTGGGCGGTGGCTCCCTCTCTGTGACCTTATTGATTGGTTGACCTTTGAGCTTATGAGCTCAGTCATTACTGCGGGGTCATGCAGCGTCTGATGTTACCGTGGGAGGATCATCACATTTCACACTATACCCCCAGCAGCAGAGAAAGACCTTCCTGACGGCCTGGAAGACCAAACATAATTAGAAAAGTGGGGAACAAAACGGATGCCCTGCCCACTGAAGATTGTGTGAAATGGAACAAATCCACCCCCACACTGAAAGGTAATGATCCGGTGTAACTCCGGTGTCTCTGCTGTCTCATAGTAGTTCAACATTGTACGAGACTGAGGCTTGTTTCCATTCAAATCACCCTCTCCTTTTCTTGGGCCCCTTGTTGGTCTTCCCTCAAAGAGTCAACTGGTCTGGATAGGTACTGCTGTGAGTAACATAGTAATAATGTTTCCCATGTGGGGTTGCCTGATTTTGAAAATGGGGTCGCGAGAGAAATGGTGAAATAAAATTTTGAAGCAAAAATATAAAATAATTAAACTGTTTTCCTCCTACAGATGTGGCTCAGTCGTTTGAAAGGTTTAAGCTATAAAATATTATGACCCCATCACTGAAAGACTCTCAGGAACATGCATGTGTCTGTTTCCTTCTACAATGCCAACAAGCCTCATTAGAACAGAGTGGACAATACCAGGCACTAAGTCAGACTGGGAGGAAAAGATCATACATAATTATTAGCTGAGAACATTCTGAACTTCCCAATAGCTTTCTGATGCATTTCAATCACTTCAACCCAGTACTTTTGAAATACTGTAAAAAGTACTGTCAGACTCATTTGTAATAGGCTGATTACATCATTTTTGTTACATGGTGTGGTCATGAAACAAATGTGATATCAAAATGGGGTCAGGGGTCAAAAAGTTTGGGATCCCCTGACTTAAGGTAGAACTTAGTGCACCTTATCAAAACACTTTCACAGTCCAATACAGTGTAAAACATATATCCATCTGCTCACTCCCTCCCTCTCTCTCTCTCTCCCCCCTTCCTCTCTCCCGTCAGATCATCTCTGCAGCCCAGACGCTGGCCCTGCACCCATCCAGTAAGATTGCCAAGGAGAACTTGGATGTGTTCTGTGAGGCCTGGGAGTCCCAGCTCTGCGACATGGCAGTGCTGCTAAGGGAAATCAACGACGTGTTCGAGGGCCGCCGAGGTGGGGCTGCCAGTGGTAGGAGAGGGAGAGAGGGATGGGTGTGTGTTATGGGCAGTCGCAGGAGAGGGTTGTCGTAGGACAGCTCACCACAAGCCGTGGTTGTTTTTATTCTCTGTCTCTCGCTGAGCTTTGGTAGTCGAAAATGTATTGATCCTATTCATAGACAGTTAAATCTCTATAACCGTAGTTGTTTGTATTATCTGACACAAGCTCTATCAGGAGGGGATGTCAGATTAAAGCACCATCAGCAGGATACCTCTCATTGAGTTGGAGATGCAAACCGTTCTGTTACAGGCCTGATAGCCAGTGTGTGTCCCAGCGTGGTGATGCCAGACGTTTCTCAGAGCTCTCTCCCAGCATGCAGCGTGAGTCCTGTCATCCGTAACCTCTGTGGCGTGTCACGGTGCCAGTATTTATGGGCTACGATCCCAATGACAAGCAGCGAGAGAGACGACGTCTCCCTACTAAACCAATTGAATAGAGGAGGAATAGGGATAAATCTCCCTCCCTGGTGGAAGTTTAACGATGAAGTTCACACTGTGCCCTCGAGTCGTGGCTCTCACATAGTAAAAGTGCTATTTTTCCTCTGGTAAAGCTGGTATGGGTGTGTGTTTACCTGTGTATGTGTGTGTGTCTACCTTTCTGTTTGTGTGTGTGCTCGCGCTTGTGGAGGGGGTGTGTTACTCAAGCGACACAGACAGGCCCTCCAAAAAGCTGCCTGTACTTTTATGTGAAGTAATGCTCCTTGAACATGTTAGTAATGTTTATCACACCCTCACCACCACTGGAAATTATATGTCCCTTTATTCCAAACTTGATTGGTGAATTAATTGGTTGCACTCCATTTGAAGTCTGATAGATGATGTGTTGGGGACAATCAACTGTACTATAATAGAGGGTGTGTTAGGGATAATCAACTGTAGTATAATAGAGGATGTGTTAGGGATAATCAACTGTAGTATAATAGAGGATGTGTTAGGGATAATCAACTGTACTATAATAGAGGGTGTGTTAGGGATAATCAACTGTAGTATGATAGAGGATGTGTTAGGGATAATCAACTGTAGTATAATAGAGGATGTGTTAGGGATAATCAACTGTAGTATAATAGAGGATGTGTTAGGGATAATCAACTGTAGTATAATAGAGGATGTGTTAGGGATAATCAACTGTAGTATAATAGAGGATGTGTTAGGGATAATCAACTGTAGTATGATAGAGGATGTGTTAGGGATAATCAACTGTAGTATAATAGAGGATGTGTTAGGGATAATCAACTGTAGTATAATAGAGGATGTGTTAGGGATAATCAACTGAATCCCTCCCTTTTAGTATCATTTCATGGGTTGGCGTGGGTCATTTCAAAAGGTACACAATACTTTCACTGGAAAATGATTCTTACCAAACTTACCTTGTGACCAATGCCCAAAATATGACTTAAAAAAATATATTTCCTCAAAATACTTTCTTTCTTTCTGATTAATTACAGGTGATAAGAGAGCCTACGTGTCACTTCCCAGACCAGGGGTGAGTATCAGAATATACAATGTTATGACTGGTGGATATTTCTTATTTAATTTTATTCAAATTACTTTCCATCATTTCCTCCTTTAATATCACTCATCCTGTCAAAACGTTTCTCCCGCCAGAAACATTCAGCCAACCTGAAGACGGTGAAGGCAGTCAAGCTAGATGCAGAGGTATAACTTGATCATCAATTACACAATACACCTCATATTGCCTGTGTCCCAATACACCTCACATAGTCTGTGTCCCAATATACCTAACATAGGATGTGTCCCAATATACCTAACATAGGATGTGTCCCAATATACCTAACATAGGATGTGTCCCAATACACCTGACATAGGATGTGTCCCAATACACCTCACATAGGTTGTGTCCCAATACACCTCACATAGGCTGTGTCCCAATACACCTCACATAGTCTGTGTCCCAATACACCTCATATAGTATGTGTCCCAATACACCTCACATAGGATGTGTCCCAATACACCTCACATAGTCTGTGTCCCAATACACCTAACATAGGTTGTGTCCCAATACACCTAACATAGGTTGTGTCCTAATACACCTCATATAGTCTGTGTCCTAATACACCTCATACAGTCTGTGTCCCAATACACCTCACATAGTCTGTGTCCTAATACACCTCACATAGTCTGTGTCCTAATACACCTCGCATAGTGTGTGTCCTAATACACCTTGCATAGGCTGTGTTCCAATACACCTCATATAGGTTGTGTCCTAATACACCTCGCATAGGCTGTGTTCCAATACACCTCACATAGTCTGTGTCCTAATACACCTCATATTCTGCCCTTGAGTTGCGTTCCCATGCAAAACTAGACAGATAGCTAACAACTAAGTCTTCAATAAAACTCACAAGGCGTGACTTTTCTTGAATGAATATATTGAAAACGTTTATGTTGTGAAACTGCAAAATACAGAAAAGAATATACTTTAGTGTTCAATTCACACCGACATACTGTAGCTGTACATTAAACATTTGAAGTTGCATAAATACAAAGCACGTGCTAAGGTACCATGCATCTGGCATGATGCCAAACCATATAGCTAATTGTTAACCATATGGTAATTGCTCCTTTCATTACTCTAATAATGTATAACCATCTATGTAGAATAACAAAGCATATTACACTAGAAACAGTAACAAAACTACAGTATTGTATATTTTACAATTCGTTTGCATGACGCATGAGCAAAGTAATACAGCTAACGACATACATTAAAGGCATTACAATTTGTGAGTATAAATGCAACCAACATTGATATGTAAGCAACTATCAATAACAAGATTATCATCATTAGCTAAATGCTTGAATCGAACTTACAAATATTTTTCCAAGGCTGAAGCGTGACAAGAAATAACTACATTGAAAGACCTGCAACGTAGCGTTGTTTGTAGCTGCTCTATGCGTGCAAAACAAATTCTGTACTTCCTATTTGCGTCGTCTCTCTAAGTACCAGAAAGCGCCACTAGGGGGCAAATAACACCATTGAACACAATGAAAATCCAATTTAACCATTGTAATAAAATAATCTGTTACCTTCTAACAGGATGGCAGCACACTCCCCGCCTGGTATAATGAAATTGAACCACTATGAAATAAAACATATCAAGAAAAAAATAATGTCCTTTCTATTTTTATCTTTTGTCTCTAGGATGCTTCAGAAAGAAGAACAACAATCTCTGAGATTGGTCTCAGAAACACCTTAGCAGCTCCTTGCTTGACAATTTTTAGTTCTACTTTCCTAACCTTTTTGTCAGTACTGGGAAAGGTTTTTACCACAAGCCCGACTGGCCAGTCATTTCTGCATGCCTGACTGTCTTTCAATAAGACAACATCTCCCATTTTTACATTTGGCTTTTCTGCTGTCCATTTTCTGCGTCTCTGCAGCGTTGTCAGGTACTCCTGTCTCCACCTTTTCCAAAAGGTGTCAGCGAGACACTGGACTTGCTTCCACTGTTTTCCTTTTTCAATGCATTTGAATTCCTCTCTGAAGGCTTCATGTTGCACACAGTGAATGATTGCTGTTTTGGCTTGTGACAACTCACTTGTACCGCATGGTTTATTACAGTCATGCCAGCCTCTGCAGCTGGTGTTGTCTGCACCTTCATGGAAGGATCTTGCAACATGAATGAGTCGTGCTGTGGCTCGATTGAGAGTTTTCCAGCTTGAGAACCTCTCAAAGCGATGAGAGCCGAGTTGAGCTCCAGAAACTTTAGAGGCAAAGACAGTGACGTCTGGTCGAATCTCTGCATCTGTGTGAGGCTCTACAAGGTCAAAATTGATGTTCTCAGGCTTACTCAAGTTTGTTTGGGTCAGGAACGGTGGACCTGAGAACCAACTAGTGTGTTTTAAGAGCGCAGCAAGTATGGGCCTGGTTGCATGGTCTGCTGGATTGCTGTCAGTGTTTATATAGCACCACTGATCTGGATGGGTAGACTTCCTGATGCAAGTTATCCTATTGGCCACATAAACATAGAATCTTTTGGTGACATTGTGGATGTAACCGAGAACTATCTTACTGTCTGTGTAGAACTTGGCTGCATGTATATCAATGTCAATTTCATCTTTGATCAGTTCATACAACTCAACAGCTAGCAAAGCCGCACACAGTTCTAGGCGTGGGATAGTGTGGGCCGGACGAGGGGCCAATTTTGATTTCCCCATGACAAATCCAAAATGGCATTGACCTTCCGAGTCAATAACTCTCAGGTAGGCTACCGCTCCTATGGCTACTGTAGAGGCATCTGAGAAGATGTGTAGCTCTCTTCTTTGATTGGTAGACAAGGAGACTGGGATGGAGGTCCGCTGTATATTCATATGTTCCAACTCCATCAAAGATTCCTTCCACATTTTCCATTCCTCTTCTTTTCCTGTGGGAAGAGGGGCATCCCACTCACTCTGATCAGAAGAGAGTTCTCTGATTAAGGCTTTACCTTGCATTGTTATTGGAGCCACGAACCAAAGGGGGTCATAAAGACTATTCACTGTGGACAGGATGCCTCTCCGCGTAAAAGGCTTCTCATTGTGGGACACCTGGAATGAGAAGCTGTCTGTTTCCAGGTTCCAGGAAAGTCCCAGACTCCGTTGAAAGGGGAGAGGATCCACTCCTAGGTCCAGATCTTTTAAGTCTTTCGCACGGTCCTCCATAGGGAAGGCTTCCATAACTGTTTTGCTATTGGATGCAATCTTGTGTAGTTTCATGTTGGACTCCGCCAACATTGCTTATGTTTTTCTTAGAATGTTGACAGCTTCTTCTGTAGTAGTTACTGATGTCAGATCATCATCGATGTAGAAGTTCCTCACTACATATTGCTTGGGTTCTGACCCGTGTTCCTTCTCACCCTGTAGCGCTGCTCTTCTCATGCAGTAGATGGCTACAGCTGGTGAAGGGCTGTTCCCAAATACATGGACTTTCATCCTGTACTCAGTTATGTTTCTATCTGGGTTGTTGTCTTCATACCAGAGAAACCTTAAGTAATCTCTGTGATCCTCACGTACAGCAAAACAGTAAAACATTTGTTGCACATCTGCTGTTAGTGCAATGCAATCCTTGCGGAAACGCATTAGGACACCCAAGAGTGTGTTGTTTAAGTCTGGACCACTGAGCAGAACATCGTTAAGTGACACGCCTTGACACTTAGCACTGGAGTCAAATACTACTCGTATTTGTTCAGGCTTTTGTGGATGGTAAACACCAAATATGGGCAGATACCAACGTTCTTTGTCTCCCTCTAGTGGCTGTGAAGGTTCGGCTTGGTCGTTATCCAGCATCTTTTGCATGAAGTCAATAAAATGACGCTTCATGTCAGGCTTTTTGTCTAAAGTCCTGCGAAGTGATGTGAGACGGTTCATGGCCTGCTCCCTGTTATTAGGAAGGCGACGTCTAGTGGGGCGAAAGGGTAATGGAGCCACCCAGTTGTTTCCATCATCCTGGAAAACCTGTTTGTCCATAATGTCCAAGAAGGCTTTATCCTCCACTGATGGTGCTGGTTTATCGTCGTCTTGTGTTTTGTCGAACACGGAACATCCCAGGCTGTCTGTGTTCACAGTTGTGCTTGGATCTCTCGAGTGCACTGTAGAGGGAGAGATGTGTTTCTGAGCTACGCTGTTGTAGTTCTCTTTTACCTGGATGATGTCAGGGCAAGGGCTCAGATAGGATGTGCGACCATTTTGAAGTATGTTTGTCCTGAACACGTTAACATTGGCTGGTCGGTGAGCCGTTCCCAGACAGACCTCACCCACAATGACCCACCCGAGGTCGAGTCGCTGTGCATAAGAGTGTCGTGGGGCCCATTGATTTGCTCTCGTACCTTGTGTACCCTTAAGATGTCTCGTCCTAAGAGCAGGAGGATGGGAGCGTCTGGGTCCACAGCTGGAATTCTGTCCATAACTGGTTGCAGATGGGGATGATGATACGCAATGTCGGGGAGGGAATCTCCATCCTATCGTCTGGCATCATATCACACTCTATCAGAGTAGGGAGAGTGAGCTGCATGTGTCCATCTATAGACTCCACCATGAAGTTGACGGCTCTCCTGCCTGAAGTCTCTGTTACCCCAGAACACGTCTTCATGGTGTATGGAGCAGAGTTGTCATTGATGTTGAAGAGACTGAAAAACTCTGTCTTGGCCAGAGATTTGTTACTCTGTTCATCAAGCACTACATACATTTTGACAGCTTTCTCTCTTTTCCCAGCCGGATAAGCTTTGACTAGGCATATTTTTGAACATGATCTTGGGATTGACTGCCTCACCACAGATCTCTGTACACTTTGAGGTGACAGATAGAAGAGCATCGTCACCTTGCTCCCCGCCATGCTCTGTCTCTGCTGTAGCGGTGTCTGTATTTGTAGGGGCTGGGCCTGGATGCAGAGCAGCAAGATGCCTGTCGCTGTCGCACTCAGAGCACTTGATTGAAACCTTACAGTCTTTAGAAGCTTCCTTCTCAGCATAAGAGACTTGTGCGCGTGCTGCGTCCGCCTTGGCGCGTGCTTTGACGGCTGCAGAACTCGCCCGTTGAGGATCTGCTTGACTGTTTTGATGACCTTGATCTTGTAGATTGAGACTTGGTCCCAATGTGCTGAAGAGGCTCTTCCATCTCTCTCTGTTGAACACCTGGCTCTGGTTGTTGCATCGTAGACTGCTGGTCTTCCCTAGGATAAGAGGCTTTGTTGCCTGATGAACGTAGAAACATAACCACCGTGTGCAGTTATTCTTGTGCTTGAGCCCGCTGTGATTATGTTTTTTCACTATTCTGCCCTTGAGTTGCGTTCCCATGCAAAACTAGACAGATAGCTAACAACTAAGTCTTCAATAAAACTCACAAGGCGTGACTTTTCTTGAATGAATATATTGAAAACGTTTATGTTGTGAAACTGCAAAATACAGAAAATAATATACTTTAGTGTTCAATTCACACCGACATACTGTAGCTGTACATTAAACATTTGAAGTTGCATAAATACAAAGCACGTGCTAAGGTACCATGCATCTGGCATGATGCCAAACCATAGCTAATTGTTAACCATATGGTAATTGCTCCTTTCATTACTCTAATAATGTATAACCATCTATGTAGAATAACAAAGCATATTACACTAGAAACAGTAACAAAACTACAGTATTGTATATTTTACAATTCGTTTGCATGACGCATGAGCAAAGTAATACAGCTAACGACATACATTAAAGGCATTACAATTTGTGAGTAAATGCAACCAACATTGATATGTAAGCAACTATCAATAACAAGATTATCATCATTAGCTAAATGCTTGAATCGAACTTACAAACAAATATTTTTCCAAGGCTGAAGCGTGACAAGAAATAACTACATTGAAAGACCTGCAACGTAGCGTTGTTTGTAGAATTCTGTACTTCCCATTTGCGTCGTCTCTCTAAGTACCAGAAAGCGCCACTAGGGGGCAAATAACACCATTGAACACAATGAAAATCCAATTTAACCATTGTAATAAAATAATCTGTTACCTTCTAACAGGATGGCAGCACACCTCACATAGTCTGTGTCCCAATACACCTCACATAGTGTGTGTCCCAATACACCTCACATAGTCTGTGTCCCAATACACCTCACATAGGTTGTGTGTCCTAATACACCTCACATAGGTTGTGTCCTAATACACCTCACATAGTGTGTGTCCCAATACACCTCACATAGTCTGTGTCCTAATACACCTCACATAGTGTGTGTCCCAATACACCTCACATAGGTTGTGTGTCCTAATACACCTCACATAGGTTGTGTGTCCTAATACACCTAACATAGGTTGTGTCCCAATACACCTCACATAGTCTGTGTCCTAATACACCTCACATAGTCTGTGTCCCAATACACCTCACATAGGGTGTGTCCTAATACACCTCACAATAGGTTGTGTCCTAATACACCTCATATAGGCTGTGTCCCAGTGGTACTCTATTCCCCCAGGTGCCCTGGTCAAAATAAGTGCACTATATGGGGGATAGGTTGCCATTTGGGACACATCCATTACCTCTACTTTCTCACCTTGACAGGTGAATTAATTCTGCAGGAAATGAATAACTGTTCAAACACACTATTGGGGAATTATCCCGATATTGCAGGAACCATGGTCTGCTAGATTTTAGCAGGACTCTGTCAGTCATGACTGGGCATGCAGGGTCGAGAGTATTTTATGAGTAACTTAGTACACAAAGTGATAATCAATAATTGGAAATAATTAGGAAATATTATGGCTGATTGATAATGCATGACATTTAGAGGTGAAGAGCAGAACTGAGTTTATATTCAAACTGATAATGCCCTGACCTTAGAGAGCCTGTTAATTTCTCTATTTGGTTAGGTCAGGGTGTGATTTGGGTGGGCATTCTAGTTTTCTATTTCTTTGTTGGCAGGGTATGGTTCCCAATCAGAGGCATTTGTCTATCGTTGTCTCTGATTGGGAATCATACTTAGGCAGCTTGTTTTCCACCTAAGTTTGTGGGATCTTGTCTATGTTCAGTTACTGTGTAGCCTGCAGAACATTACATTCATTTATCTTTGGTTGTTTTTTGTTGTTCATCTAAAAAAAAATATATATATATTTCACCTTTATTTAACCAGGTAGGCAAGTTGAGAACAAGTTCTCATTTACAATTGCGACCTGGCCAAGATAAAGCAAAGCAGTTCGACAGATACAACAACACAGAGGACATGGAGTAAAACAAACATACAGTCAATAATACAGTATAAACAAGTCTATAAGGCAAAAAAGGCCATGGTGGCAAAGTAAATACAATATAGCAAGTAAAACACTGGAATGGTAGTTTTGCAATGGAAGAATGTGCAAAGTAGAAATAAAAATAATGGGGTGCAAAGGAGCAAAATAAATAAATAAATTAAATACAGTTGGGAAAGAGGTAGTTGTTTATAAATTATTAAATTAAATTATAGGTGGGCTATGTACAGGTGCAGTAATCTGTAAGATGCTCTGACAGTTGGTGCTTAAAGCTAGTGAGGGAGATAAGTGTTTCCAGTTTCAGAGATTTTTGTAGTTCGTTCCAGTCATTGGCAGCAGAGAACTGGAAGGAGGCGGCCAAAGAAAGAATTGGTTTTGGCGGTGACTAGAGAGATATACCTGCTGGAGCGTGTGCTACAGGTGGGAGATGCTATGGTGACCAGCGAGCTGAGATAAGGGGGGACTTTACCTAGCAGGGTCTTGTAGATGACATGGAGCCAGTGGGTTTGGCGACGAGTATGAAGCGAGGGCCAGCCAACGAGCATACAGGTCGCAATGGTGGGTAGTATATGGGGCTTTGGTGACAAAACGGATTGCACTGTGATAGACTGCATCCAATTTGTTGAGTAGGTTATTGGAGGCTATTTTGTAAATGACATCGCCAAAGTCGAGGATTGGTAGGATGGTCAGTTTTACAAGGGTATGTTTGGCAGCATGAGTGAAGGATGCTTTGTTGCGAAATAGGAAGCCAATTCTAGATTTAACTTTGGATTGGAGATGTTTGATATGGGTCTGGAAGGAGAGTTTACAGTCTAACAAGACACCTAAGTATTTGTAGTTGTCCACGTATTCTAAGTCAGAGCCGTCCAGAGTAGTGATGTTGGACAGGCGGGTAGGTGCAGGTAGCGATCGGTTGAAGAGCTTGCATTTAGTTTTACTTGTATTTAAGAGCAATTGGAGGCCACGGAAGGAGAGTTGTATGGCATTGAAGCTTGCCTGGAGGGTTGTTAACACAGTGTCCAAAGAAGGGCCGGAAGTATACAGAATGGTGTCGTCTGCGTAGAGGTGGATCAGGGACTCACCAGCAGCAAGAGCGACCTCATTGATGTATACAGAGAAGAGAGTCGGTCCAAGAATTGAACCCTGTGGCACCCCCATAGAGACTGCCAGAGGTCCGGACAGCAGACCCTGTGATTTGACACACTGAACTCTATCAGAGAAGTAGTTGGTGAACCAGGCGAGGCAATCATTTGAGAAACCAAGGCTGTCGAGTCTGCCGATGAGGATGTGGTGGTTGACAGAGTTGAAAGCCTTGGCCAGATCAATGAATACGGCTGTACAGTAATGTTTCTTATCGATGGCGGTTAAGATATCGTTTAGGACCTTGAGCGTGGCTGAGGTGCACCCATGACCAGCTCTGAAACCAGATTGCATAGCAGAGAAGGTATGGTGAGATTCGAAATGGTCGGTAATCTGTTTGTTGACTTGGCTTTCGAAGACCTTAGAAAGGTATGGTAGGATAGATATAGGTCTGTAGCAGTTTGGGTCAAGAGTGTCACCCCCTTTGAAGAGGGGGATGACCGCAGCTGCTTTCCAATCTTTGGGAATCTCAGACGACACGAAAGAGAGGTTGAACAGGCTAGTAATAGGGGTGGCAACAATTTCGGCAGATAATTTTAGAAAGAAAGGGTCCAGATTGTCTAGCCCGGTTGATTTGTAGGGGTCCAGATTTTTCAGCTCTTTCAGAACATCAGCTGAATGGATTTGGGAGAAGGAGAAATGGGGAAGGCTTGGGCGAGTTGCTGTTGGGGGTGCAGTGCTGTTGACCGGGGTAGGAGTAGTCAGGTGGAAAGCATGGCCAGCTGTAGAAAAATGCTTATTGAAATTATCAATTATGGTGGATTTATCAGTGGTGACAGTGTTTCCTATCTTCAGTGCAGTGGGCAGCTGGGAGGAGGTGTTCTTATTCTCCATGGACTTTACAGTGTCCCAGAACTTTTTTGAGTTAGTGTTGCAGGAAGCAAATTTCTGCTTGAAAAAGCTAGCCTTGGCTTTTCTAACTGTCTGTGTATAACGGTTTCTAGCTTCCCTGAACAGCTGCATAGCACGGGGGCTGTTCGATGCTAATGCAGAACGCCATAGGATGTTTTTGTGTTGGTTAAGGGCAGTCAGGTCTGGGGAGAACCAAGGGCTATATCTGTTCCTGGTTCTAAATTTCTTGAATGGGGCATGTTTATTTAAGATGGTTAGGAAGGCATTTTAAAAAAATATCCAGGCATCCTCTACTGACGGGATGAGATCAATATCCTTCCAGGATACCCCGGCCAGGTCGATTAGAAAGGCCTGCTCGCTGAAGTGTTTCAGGGAGCGTTTTACAATGATGAGTGGAGGTCGTTTGACCGCTGACCCATTACGGATGCAGGCAATGAGGCAGTGATCGCTGAGATCTTGGTTGAAGACAGCAGAGGTGTATTTAGAGGGGAAGTTGGTTAGGATGATATCTATGAGGGTGCCCGTGTTTAAGGCTTTGGGGGGGTACCTGGTAGGTTCATTGATAATTTGAGTGAGATTGAGGGCATCAAGTTTAGATTGTAGGATGGCTGGGGTGTTAAGCATGTTCCAGTTTAGGTCGCCTAGCAGCACGAGCTCTGAAGATAGATGGGGAGCAATCAGTTCACATATGGTGTCCAGAGCACAGCTGGGGGCAGAGGGTGGTCTATAGCAGGCGGCAACGGTGAGAGACTTGTTTTTAGAGAGGTGGATTTTTAAAAGTAGAAGTTCAAATTGTTTGGGTACAGACCTGGATAGTAGGACAGAAATCTGCAGGCTATCTTTGCAGTAGATTGCAACACCGCCCCCTTTGGCAGTTCTATCTTGTCTGAAAATGTTGTAATTTGGAATTCAAATTTCAGAATTTTTGGTGGTCTTCCTAAGCCAGGATTCAGACACAGCTAGAACATCCGGGTTGGCAGAGTGTGCTAAAGCAGTGAATAGAACAAACTTAGGGAGGAGGCTTCTAATGTTAACATGCATGAAACCAAGGCTATTACGGTTACAGAAGTCATCAAAAGAGAGTGCCTGGGGAATAGGAGTGGAGCTAGGCACTGCAGGGCCTGGATTCACCTCTACATCGCCAGAGGAACATAGGAGGAGAAGAATAAGGGTACGGCTAAAAGCAATAAGAATTGGTTGTCTAGAACGTCTGGAACAGAGAGTAAAAGGAGGTTTCTGGGGGCGATAAAATAGCATGAAGGTATAATGTACAGACAAAGGTATGGTAGGATGTGAATACAGTGGAGGTAAACCTAGGTATTGAGTGATGAAGAGAGAGATATTGTCTCTAGAAACATCATTGAAACCAGGAGATGTCATTGCATGTGTGGGTGGTGGAACTAATAAATTGGATAAGGTATAGTTAGCAGGACTAGAGGCTCTACAGTGAAATAAGCCAATAAACACTAACCAGAACAGCAATGGACACCCAGCCAGGACGGGTTGTGCCAGCTCTACGCTCCAGACCACCAGTGCGCCTCTACAGTCCAGTACGTCCTATGCCTCCTCCCCGCACTCGCCCTGAGGTGCCTGTCATCAGCCCGGTGCCACCTGTACAGGTCCCAAGCATCAGGCCTCCAGTGCGCCTCCACAGTCCAGAGCTTCCGGCGACAGTTCCCAGTCCAGAGCTTCCTGCGACAGTTCCCAGTCCAGAGCTTCAGGCGACGGTCCACAGTCCACAGTCCGAGAATGCCAAAAATGTGCAAAGCTGTCATCAAGGCACAGGGTGGCTACTTTGAAGAATCTGCAATATAAAATATATACTTTTTTGGTTACTACATAATTCCATGTGTTATTTCATAGATTTGAAGTCTTCACTATTATTCTACAATGTAGAAAATAGTCCAAATAAAGAAAAACTCTGGAATGAGACTTTCCAATCTTTTGCCTGGTACTGTATGTTCCATCACTATTGGGAAACTGAGTCCTATTTTGTTCAGTACTTTCGAATGGGATTATTAACTATTAACAAATACGGGATCTGTTATCTTTCTTTCTTTCTTCAGGAGCAGAGCACCATAGCCAAGCTGGGTCTAGAGCTGCGTCTTCTGACTTCAGACATGGACACGGAGGTGGAGAAGTGGGAGGACCAGGAGCATGACATCGTCCGCCAGGGCCAGAGCTTGTCCAGCATGGCCTACTCCATGTACCTCTTCACCAGGTAGACCGTCCGTCCGTCCGTCCGTCCGTCCGTCCGTCCGTCCGTCCGTCTGTCTGTCTGTCTGTCTGTCTGTCTGTCTGTCTGGTTGCTTTTGTGTGACAGAAGATTGCAACTTTTACCGCAAGGTACTTTGCACCAGCCAGGTATTGACCGCCAGCCAAGTATTGACCACCAGCCAGGTATTGACCACCAGCCAGGTATTGACCCCCAGCCAGGTATTGACCACCAGCCAGGTATTGACCACCAGCCAGGTATTGACCACTAGCCAAGTATTGACCACCAGCCAGGTATTGACCACCATCCAGGTATTGACCACCAGCCAAGTATTGACCACCAGCCAGGTATTGACCACCATCCAGGTATTGACCACCAGCCAGGTATTGACCACCAGCCAAGTATTGACCACCAGCCAGGTATTGACCACCATCCAGGTATTGACCACCAGCCAAGTATTGACCACCAGCCAGG
Source organism: Oncorhynchus keta (assembly GCF_023373465.1). Lineage (NCBI taxonomy): Eukaryota > Metazoa > Chordata > Actinopteri > Salmoniformes > Salmonidae > Oncorhynchus > Oncorhynchus keta. The sequence goes on from NC_068439.1 coordinate 21,167,475, forward strand.
TATTGACCACCAGCCAGGTATTGACCACCATCCAGGTATTGACCACCAGCCAGGTATTGACCACCAGCCAGGTATTGACCACCAGCCAGGTATTGACCACCAAGTATTGACCACCATCCAGGTATTGACCACTAGCCAGGTATTGACCACCAGCCAGGTATTGAACACCATCCAGGTATTGACCACCAGCCAGGTATTGACCACCTCTGTATGGATATAGAAGTAGAGGACACAGATGCCATCACAAATCTTGTTGATATGATGTGCATAGTCAATATACACTACATGGCCAAAAGTATGTGAATTTGGCTATTTCAGCCAGACTGTTCAGACAGGTGTATAAAATCAAGCACATAGCCATGCAATCTCCGTAGACAAACATTGGCCATAGAATGGTCCGTACTGAAGAGCTCAGTGGCTTTCAACTTGGCACTGTCATAGGATGCCACCATTCCAAAAAGTTAGTTAATCAAATACTGTATGAACCCTGCTAGAGCTGCCCCGGTCAACTGTAAGTGCTGTTATTGTGATGTGGAAACATCTAGGAGCAACAACGGCTCACAGAACGGGACTGCCGAGTGCTGAAGTGCGTAGCGCGTAAAAATCATCTGTCCTCAGTTGCAACACTCACTACTGAGTTCTGAACTGCCTCTGGAAGCAACTTCAGCACAATAACTGTTCGTCGGGAGCTTCATGAAATGGGTTTCCATGGCTGAACAGCCGCATACAAGCCTAAGATCACCATGCACAATGCCAAGCGTCGAATGGAGTGATGTAAAACTCACCGCCATTAGACTCTGGAGCTGTGGAAACGCATTCTCTGGAGTGATGAATCACACTCCACCATCTGGAAGTCCGACGGACAAATCTGGGTTTGGCGGATGCCAGGAAAACGCTACCTGCCCCAATGCATAGTGGCAACTGTTAATTGTTGTTGGGGGAGGAATAATGGTCTGGGGCAGTCATGGTTTTGGCTATGGATGACAATGCCCCCGTGCACAAAGTGAGGTCCATACAGAAATGGTTTGTTGAGATCGGTGTGGAAGAACTTTACTGGTCTGCACACAACTACATTGAACACCTTGGGATGGGATGAATTGGAACGCCGACCTGAGCCAGGCCTAATCACCCAAAATCAGTGCCCGACCTCACTAATGCTCTTGTTGCTGAATGGAAGCAATGTTCAACGAGCAGGTATCCACATACTTTTGGCCATGTAGTGTGCTTCATCAGTTGTTATCATCAGGTAATATATAATTCACTCTGTTTCATTTTTCGTTCATTTCCTGTATCGATTGTGTAGGGGGGAGGGCCTACTGAAGACAACCACGGATCTTTTCCATCAGGCTGAGGTAAAGTACTGTACATGCCCCCTGTCCTCCACTCCACTCATCCCTCTCCTCTTCCTTCATCCTCGTCTACTTCGTACAGGGCTTTAATTGAATCTGTCCCAGGTTCAATTAAGGACAACCACGTCCCTGGGAGAAGACAGAATCAATACTGTATTAAAAGGCCCAAGACAATAATTTGTCTGTGGTAAAGAGAGGATGACTAGAGGAGCAGAATGGCCTGCGCTTAATATAGAGAGGGAGCGGGAGAGGCAGAGAGAGAGAGAGAGGCAGAGAGAGAGAGACAGAGAGAGAGAGAGGCAGAGAGAGAGAGAGATCATAGAGACGCAACTATACTTTATATAACTCTACCCTTTCACACAGCATAATGTAACCTGCAATTATCGTAATTGGCTGCTCACTGATTGGCTGATTGAAATGCATCTTTTGAATTTGAAAACCTACAGTGTGTGCTGGTCTTGTTCACATCCTCCTGGCTACTTACCATACAGCCATTGAGTGTAATTGACAATACTTGGCTGATAGATTTGCCAGACCAGTGTTCAGAATGTTCTGCCAGTGAAGTGAGTCATGCTTTTTGACTTCTCGTTCTCTTTTTCTCTCTTTCTCTTTCTGCAGGTGCTTTCTGAGGAGGGACTCCAGCTGTGTTCTTCACTACACACTTTCTCCACCCAGGTACACAATGCACGCACGCAACCACACAAAAAACACACAGGCTCCGAGACCGCTTCTACCCCTAAGCCATAAGACTGCTAAATAGCCAGACAGCTAAATAGTCAATTAATGGTACCCAGACTGCACTGACTCTATCTTGCATTGACCCTACGCACTCTCACTAGACTTTATATACACACCGTATACACACTCAGTCACACATACTACATTGACACGGCCCACACAAAACCCACACACATTCACGTACATACGGACACACACACACACACACACGAACACACATTATCAAATCAAATGTATTTATATAGCCCTTCTTACATCAGCTGATATTCAAATTGCTGTACAGAAAAACAGCCTAAAACCCCAAACAGCAAGCAATGCAGGAAGCACGGTGGCTAGGAAAAACTCTCTAGAAAGGCCAAAACCTAGGAAGAAACCTAGAGAGGAACCAGGCTATGAGGGGTGGCTAGTCCTCTTCTGGCTGTGCCGGGTGGAGATTATAACAGAACATTGCCACGATGTTCAAATGTTCATAAATGACCAGCATGGTCAAATAATAATAATCACAGTAGTTGTCGAGGGTGCAGCAAGTCAGCACCTTAGGAGTAAATGTCAGTTGGCTTTTCATAGCCGATCATTAAGAGTATCTCTACCGCTCCTGCTGTCTCTAGAGAGTTGAAAACAGCAGGTCTGGGACAGGTAGCACGTCCGGTGAACAGGACAGGGTTCCATAGCCGCAGGGAGAACAGTTGAAACTGGAGCAGCAGCACGGCCAGGTGGACTGGGGACAGCAAGGAGTCATCATGCCAGGTAGTTCTGAGGCATGGTTCTAGGGCTCAGGTCCTCCGAGAGAGAAAGAAAGAGAGAATTAGAGAGAGCATACTTAAATTCACAAAGGACACCGGATAAGACAGGAGTAGTACTCCAGATATAACAAACTGACCCTAGCCCCCCGACACAAACGACTGCAGAATAAATATTGGAGGCTGAGACAGGAGGGGTCAGGAGACACTGTGGCCCCATCAAATCAAATCAAATTTATTTATATAGCCCTTCGTACATCAGCTGATATCTCAAAGTGCTGTACAGAAACCCAGCCTAAAACCCCAAACAGCAAGCAATGCAGGTGTAGAAGCACGGTGGCTAGGAAAAACTCCCTAGAAAGTCCAAAAACCTAGGAAGAAACCTAGAGAGGAACCAGGCTATGTGGGGTGGCCAGTCCTCTTCTGGCTGTGCTGGGTGGAGATTATAACAGAACATGGCCAAGATGTTCAAATGTTCATAAATGACCAGCATGGTCGAATAATAACAAGGCAGAACAGTTGAAACTGGAGCAGCAGCACAGTCAAGTGGACCGGGGACAGCAAGGAGTCATCATGTCAGGTAGTCCTGGGGCACGGTCAGAGGTCCTCCGACAGTTGGCCCGTCCTCTACTGGCTGTGCCGGGTGGAACAGATCATGGCCAAGATGTTCAAATGTTCATAAATGACCAGCATGGTCAAATAAAAGTAAGGCAGAACAGTTGAAACTGGAGCAGCAGCATGGCCAGGTGGACTGGGGACAGCAAGGAGTCATCATGTCAGGTAGTCCTGGGGCATGGTCCTAGGGCTCAGGTCAGTTGAAACTGGAGCAGCAGCATGGCCAGGTGGACTGGGGACAGCAAGGAGTCATCATGTCAGGTACTCCTGGGGCATGGTCCTAGGGCTCAGGTCCTCTGAGAGAGAGAAAGAAAGAAAGAAGGAGAGAATTAGAGAACGCACACTTAGATTCACACAGGACACCGAATAGGACAGGAGAAGTACTCCAGATATAAAAAACTGACCCTAGCCCCCGACACAAACTACTGCAGCATAAATACTGGAGGCCGAGACAGGAGGGGTCAGGAGACACTGTGGCCCCATCCGAGGACACCCCCGGACAGGGCCAAACAGGAAGGATATAACCCCACCCACTTTGCCAAAGCACAGCCCCCACACCACTAGAGGGATATCTTCAACCACCAACTTACCATCCTGAGACAAGGCTGAGTATAGCCCACAAAGATCTCCGCCACGGCACAGCCCAAGTGGGGGGCGCCAACCCAGGCAGGATGACCACAACACTGAATCAACCCACTCAGGTGACGCGCCCCCTGCAGACAAACTGATCATCTGTTGACACCACCTGACAGGGCCAAACAGGAAGGATATAACCCCACCCACTTTTCCAGAGCACAGCCCTACACCACTAGAGGGATATCTTCAAACACCAACTTACCATCCTGAGACAAGGCCGAGTATATCCCAATAAGATCTCCACCACGGCACAACCCAAGGGCGGTCGCCAACCCAGACAGGAAGATCACGTCAGTGACTCAATCCACTCAAGTGACACACCCCTCCTAGGGACAGCATGAAAGAGCACCAGTATGCCAGTGACTCAGCCCCTGTAATAGGGTTAGAGGCAGAGAATCCCAGTGGAGAGAGGGGAACCGGCCAGGCAGAGACAGCAAGGGTGGTTCATTGCTCCAGAGCCTTTCCGTTCACCTTCACACTCCTGGGCCAGACTACACTCAATCATATGACCCACTGAAGAGTTGAGACCGAGTCTGCGTCTCTCACATGGGTAGGCAGACCATTCCATAAAAATGGAGCTCTATAGGAGAAGGCCCTGCCTCCAGCTGTTAGCTTAGAAATTCTAGGGACAATTAGGAGGCCTGCGTCTTGTAAGTAGCGTACGTGTAGGTATGTACGGCAGGACCAAATCGGAAAGATAGGTAGGAGCAAGCCCATGTAATGCTTTGTAGGTTAGCAGTAAAACCTTGAAATCATCCCTTGCCTTAACAGGAAGCCAGTGTAGGGAGGCTAGCACTGGAGTAATATGAAACAAAATGTTGGTTCTAGTCAGGATTCTTGCAGTCGTATTTAGCACTAACTGAAGTTTATTTAGTGCTTTATCCGGGTAGCCGGAAAGTAGAGCATTGCAGTAGTCTAACCTAGAAGTAACAAAAGCATGGATTCATTTTTCTGCATCATTTTTGGACAGAAACTTAGAGATTTTTTGCAATGTTACGTGGATGGAAAAAGCTGTCCTTGAAACATATGTTCGTCAAAAGAGAGAGATCAGGGTCCAGAATAACGCTGAGGTCCTTCACAGTTTTATTTGAGACGACTGTATAACCATCAAGATTAATTGTCAGATTCAACAGAAGATCTCTTTGTTTCTTGGGACCTAGAACAAGCATCTTTTTTTGTCAGGGTTTAAAAGTAGAAAGTTTGCAGCCATCCACTTCCTTATGTCTGAAACACAGGCTTCCAGCGAGGGCAATTTTGGGGCTTCACCATGTTTCATTGAAATGTACAGCTGTGTGTCATCCGCATAGCAGTGAAAGTTAACATTATGTTTTCGAATTACATCCCCAAGAGGTAAAATATATAGTGAAAACAATAGTGGTCCTAAAACGGAACCTTGAGGAACACCAACATGTACAGTTGATTTGTCAGAGGACAAACCATTCACAGAGACAAACTGATATCTTTCCGACAGATAAGATCTAAACGAGGCCAGAACTTGTCCGAAACCAGGCCAGACAAATTTGGGTTTCCAATTTCTCCAAAAGAATGTGGTGATCGATGTTATCAAAAGCAGCATTAAGGTCTAGGAGCACGAGGACAGATGCAGAGCCTCGGTCTGACTCCATTACAAGGTCATTTGCCACCTTTACAAGTGCAGCCTCAGCGCTATGATGAGGGCCAAAACCAGACACTAGCATTTTGTATACATTGTTTGTCTTCAGGAAGGCAGTGAGTTGCTGCGCAACAGCTTTTTCAACAAAAAAAATGAGAGGAATGGAAGATTCGATATAGGCCGATAGTTTTTTATATTTTCTGGGTCAAGGTTTGGCTTTTTCAAGTGTATTATGTTCAACATAAGAGGGCCAAGCACAGGAAGCAGCTCTTTCAGTAGTTTAGTTGGAATAGGGTCCAGTATGCAGCTTGAGGGTTTAGAGCCCATTATTATTTTCATCATTGTGTCAAGAGATATAGTACTAAAACACTTGAGTGTCTCCCTTGATCCTAGGTCCTGGCAGAGTTGTGCAGACTCAGGACAACTAAGCTTTGGAGGAATACGCAGATTTAAAGGGGAGTCCGTAATTTGCTCTCTCATGATCATGATCTTTTTCTCAAAGAATTTATTACTGCTGAAGTGAAAGCCATCCTCACTTGGGGAATGCTGCTTTTTAGGTAGCTTTGCGACAGTATCAAAAATACATTTCGGATTGTTCTTATTTTCCTCAATTAAGTTGGAAAAATAGGATGATCGAGCAGCAGTAAGGGCTCTTCGATATTGCACGGTACTGTCTTTCCAAGCAAGTTGGAGGACTTCCAGTTTGGTGTGGCGCCATTTCCGTTCTAATTTTCTGGAAGCTTGCTTCAGAGCTCAGATATTTTCTGTATACCAGGGAGCTAGTTTCTTATGACAAATGTTTTTAGTTTTTAGGGGTGCAACTGCATCTAGGGTATTGTGCAAGGTTAAATTGAGTTCCTCAGTTAGGTGGTTAACTGATTTTTGTCCTCTGACGTCCTTGGGTAGGCAGAGGGAGTCTGAAGCGGCATCAAGTAATCTTTGTGTTGTCTGAGAATTTATAGCACGACTTTTGATGCTCCTTGGTTGGGGTCTGAGCAGATTATTTGTTGTGATTGCAAACGTAATAAAATGGTGGTCCGATAGTCCAGGACTATGAGGAAAAACATTAAGATCATAACACACACACATGCACACACTCACTTTTAGACTTGTAATTTGCTGCTGCTACTCTGTTCTTTTTTTTACTCCTATTATTATCTATCCTGATCCTGTCCCTTTACCCTGCCTTTATGTACATATCTACCTTAAATACCTTATTATTATCTATCCTGATCCTGTCCCTTTACCCTGCCTTTATGTACATATCTACCTTAAATACCTTATTATTATCTATCCTGATCCTGTCCCTTTACCCTGCCTTTATGTACATATCTACCTTAAATACCTTATTATTATCTATCCTGATCCTGTCCCTTTACCCTGCCTTTATGTACATATCTACCTCAAATACCTTATTATTATCTATCCTGATCCTGTCCCTTTACCCTGCCTTTATGTACATATCTACCTTAAATACCTTATTATTATCTATCCTGATCCTGTCCCTTTACCCTGCCTTTATGTACATATCTACCTCAAATACCTTATTATTATCTATCCTGATCCTGTCCCTTTACCCTGCCTTTATGTACATATCTACCTTAAATACCTTATTATTATCTATCCTGATCCTGTCCCTTTACCCTGCCTTTATGTACATATCTACCTCAAATACCTTATTATTATCTATCCTGATCCTGTCCCTTTACCCTGCCTTTATGTACATATCTACCTTAAATACCTTATTATTATCTATCCTGATCCTGTCCCTTTACCCTGCCTTTATGTACATATCTACCTTAAATACCTTATTATTATCTATCCTGATCCTGTCCCTTTACCCTGCCTTTATGTACATATCTACCTTAAATACCTTATTATTATCTATCCTGATCCTGTCCCTTTACCCTGCCTTTATGTACATATCTACCTTAAATACCTTATTATTATCTATCCTGATCCTGTCCCTTTACCCTGCCTTTATGTACATATCTACCTTAAATACCTTATTATTATCTATCCTGATCCTGTCCCTTTACCCTGCCTTTATGTACATATCTACCTTAAATACCTTATTATTATCTATCCTGATCCTGTCCCTTTACCCTGCCTTTATGTACATATCTACCTTAAATACCTTATTATTATCTATCCTGATCCTGTCCCTTTACCCTGCCTTTATGTACATATCTACCTTAAATACCTTATTATTATCTATCCTGATCCTGTCCCTTTACCCTGCCTTTATGTACATATCTACCTTAAATACCTTATTATTATCTATCCTGATCCTGTCCCTTTACCCTGCCTTTATGTACATATCTACCTTAAATACCTTATTATTATCTATCCTGATCCTGTCCCTTTACCCTGCCTTTATGTACATATCTACCTCAAATACCTTATTATTATCTATCCTGATCCTGTCCCTTTACCCTGCCTTTATGTACATATCTACCTTAAATACCTTATTATTATCTATCCTGATCCTGTCCCTTTACCCTGCCTTTATGTACATATCTACCTTAAATACCTTATTATTATCTATCCTGATCCTGTCCCTTTACCCTGCCTTTATGTACATATCTACCTTAAATACCTTATTATTATCTATCCTGATCCTGTCCCTTTACCCTGCCTTTATGTACATATCTACCTCAAATACCTTATTATTATCTATCCTGATCCTGTCCCTTTACCCTGCCTTTATGTACATATCTACCTCAAATACCTTATTATTATCTATCCTGATCCTGTCCCTTTACCCTGCCTTTATGTACATATCTACCTTAAATACCTTATTATTATCTATCCTGATCCTGTCCCTTTACCCTGCCTTTATGTACATATCTACCTTAAATACCTTATTATTATCTATCCTGATCCTGTCCCTTTACCCTGCCTTTATGTACATATCTACCTTAAATACCTTATTATTATCTATCCTGATCCTGTCCCTTTACCCTGCCTTTATGTACATATCTACCTTAAATACCTTATTATTATCTATCCTGATCCTGTCCCTTTACCCTGCCTTTATGTACATATCTACCTTAAATACCTTATTATTATCTATCCTGATCCTGTCCCTTTACCCTGCCTTTATGTACATATCTACCTTAAATACCTTATTATTATCTATCCTGATCCTGTCCCTTTACCCTGCCTTTATGTACATATCTACCTTAAATACCTTATTATTATCTATCCTGATCCTGTCCCTTTACCCTGCCTTTATGTACATATCTACCTTAAATACCTTATTATTATCTATCCTGATCCTGTCCCTTTACCCTGCCTTTATGTACATATCTACCTTAAATACCTTATTATTATCTATCCTGATCCTGTCCCTTTACCCTGCCTTTATGTACATATCTACCTTAAATACCTTATTATTATCTATCCTGATCCTGTCCCTTTACCCTGCCTTTATGTACATATCTACCTTAAATACCTTATTATTATCTATCCTGATCCTGTCCCTTTACCCTGCCTTTATGTACATATCTACCTTAAATACCTTATTATTATCTATCCTGATCCTGTCCCTTTACCCTGCCTTTATGTACATATCTACCTTAAATACCTTATTATTATCATATATCCTGATCCTGTCCCTTTACCCTGCCTTTATGTACATATCTACCTTAAATACCTTATTATTATCTATCCTGATCCTGTCCCTTTACCCTGCCTTTATGTACATATCTACCTCAAATACCTTATTATTATCTATCCTGATCCTGTCCCTTTACCCTGCCTTTATGTACATATCTACCTTAAATACCTTATTATTATTATATATCCTGATCCTGTCCCTTTACCCTGCCTTTATGTACATATCTACCTTAAATACCTTATTATTATCTATCCTGATCCTGTCCCTTTACCCTGCCTTTATGTACATATCTACCTCAAATACCTTATTATTATCTATCCTGATCCTGTCCCTTTACCCTGCCTTTGTGTACATATCTACCTTAAATACCTTATTATTATCTATTCTGATGTCTTGTCCCTTTACCCTGCCTTCATGTACATATCTACCTCAAATACCTTATTATTATCTATCCTGATCCTGTCCCTTTACCCTGCCTTTATGTACATATCTACCTTAAATACCTTATTATTATCTATCCTGATCCTGTCCCTTTACCCTGCCTTTATGTACATATCTACCTCAAATACCTTATTATTATCTATCCTGATCCTGTCCCTTTACCCTGCCTTTATGTACATATCTACCTTAAATACCTTATTATTATCTATCCTGATCCTGTCCCTTTACCCTGCCTTTATGTACATATCTACCTTAAATACCTTATTATTATCTATCCTGATCCTGTCCCTTTACCCTGCCTTTATGTACATATCTACCTTAAATACCTTATTATTATCTATCCTGATCCTGTCCCTTTACCCTGCCTTTATGTACATATCTACCTTAAATACCTTATTATTATCTATCCTGATCCTGTCCCTTTACCCTGCCTTTATGTACATATCTACCTTAAATACCTTATTATTATCTATCCTGATCCTGTCCCTTTACCCTGCCTTTATGTACATATCTACCTTAAATACCTTATTATTATCTATCCTGATCCTGTCCCTTTACCCTGCCTTTATGTACATATCTACCTTAAATACCTTATTATTATCTATCCTGATCCTGTCCCTTTACCCTGCCTTTATGTACATATCTACCTTAAATACCTTATTATTATCTATCCTGATCCTGTCCCTTTACCCTGCCTTTATGTACATATCTACCTTAAATACCTTATTATTATCTATCCTGATCCTGTCCCTTTACCCTGCCTTTATGTACATATCTACCTTAAATACCTTATTATTATCTATCCTGATCCTGTCCCTTTACCCTGCCTTTATGTACATATCTACCTTAAATACCTTATTATTATCTATCCTGATCCTGTCCCTTTACCCTGCCTTTATGTACATATCTACCTTAAATACCTTATTATTATCTATCCTGATCCTGTCCCTTTACCCTGCCTTTATGTACATATCTACCTTAAATACCTTATTATTATCTATCCTGATCCTGTCCCTTTACATATCTACCTCAAATACCCCTGCCTTTATGTACATATCTACCTTAAATACCTTATTATTATCTATCCTGATCCTGTCCCTTTACCCTGCCTTTATGTACATATCTACCTTAAATACCTTATTATTATCTATCCTGATCCTGTCCCTTTACCCTGCCTTTATGTACATATCTACCTTAAATACCTTATTATTATCTATCCTGATCCTGTCCCTTTACCCTGCCTTTATGTACATATCTACCTTAAATACCTTATTATTATCTATCCTGATCCTGTCCCTTTACCCTGCCTTTATGTACATATCTACCTCAAATACCTTATTATTATCTATCCTGATCCTGTCCCTTTACCCTGCCTTTATGTACATATCTACCTTAAATACCTTATTATTATCTATCCTGATCCTGTCCCTTTACCCTGCCTTTATGTACATATCTACCTTAAATACCTTATTATTATCTATCCTGATCCTGTCCCTTTACCCTGCCTTTATGTACATATCTACCTTAAATACCTTATTATTATCTATCCTGATCCTGTCCCTTTACCCTGCCTTTATGTACATATCTACCTTAAATACCTTATTATTATCTATCCTGATCCTGTCCCTTTACCCTGCCTTTATGTACATATCTACCTTAAATACCTTATTATTATCTATCCTGATCCTGTCCCTTTACCCTGCCTTTATGTACATATCTACCTTAAATACCTTATTATTATCTATCCTGATCCTGTCCCTTTACCCTGCCTTTATGTACATATCTACCTTAAATACCTTATTATTATCTATCCTGATCCTGTCCCTTTACCCTGCCTTTATGTACATATCTACCTTAAATACCTTATTATTATCTATCCTGATCCTGTCCCTTTACCCTGCCTTTATGTACATATCTACCTTAAATACCTTATTATTATCTATCCTGATCCTGTCCCTTTACCCTGCCTTTATGTACATATCTACCTTAAATACCTTATTATTATCTATCCTGATCCTGTCCCTTTACCCTGCCTTTATGTACATATCTACCTTAAATACCTTATTATTATCTATCCTGATCCTGTCCCTTTACCCTGCCTTTATGTACATATCTACCTTAAATACCTTATTATTATCTATCCTGATCCTGTCCCTTTACCCTGCCTTTATGTACATATCTACCTTAAATACCTTATTATTATCTATCCTGATCCTGTCCCTTTACCCTGCCTTTATGTACATATCTACCTTAAATACCTTATTATTATCTATCCTGATCCTGTCCCTTTACCCTGCCTTTATGTACATATCTACCTTAAATACCTTATTATTATCTATCCTGATCCTGTCCCTTTACCCTGCCTTTATGTACATATCTACCTTAAATACCTTATTATTATCTATCCTGATCCTGTCCCTTTACCCTGCCTTTATGTACATATCTACCTTAAATACCTTATTATTATCTATCCTGATCCTGTCCCTTTACCCTGCCTTTATGTACATATCTACCTTAAATACCTTATTATTATCTATCCTGATCCTGTCCCTTTACCCTGCCTTTATGTACATATCTACCTCAAATACCTTATTATTATCTATCCTGATCCTGTCCCTTTACCCTGCCTTTATGTACATATCTACCTCAAATACCTTATTATTATCTATCCTGATCCTGTCCCTTTACCCTGCCTTTATGTACATATCTACCTTAAATACCTTATTATTATCTATCCTGATCCTGTCCCTTTACCCTGCCTTTATGTACATATCTACCTTAAATACCTTATTATTATCTATCCTGATCCTGTCCCTTTACCCTGCCTTTATGTACATATCTACCTTAAATACCTTATTATTATCTATCCTGATCCTGTCCCTTTACCCTGCCTTTATGTACATATCTACCTTAAATACCTTATTATTATCTATCCTGATCCTGTCCCTTTACCCTGCCTTTATGTACATATCTACCTTAAATACCTTATTATTATCTATCCTGATCCTGTCCCTTTACCCTGCCTTTATGTACATATCTACCTTAAATACCTTATTATTATCTATCCTGATCCTGTCCCTTTACCCTGCCTTTATGTACATATCTACCTTAAATACCTTATTATTATCTATCCTGATCCTGTCCCTTTACCCTGCCTTTATGTACATATCTACCTTAAATACCTTATTATTATCTATCCTGATCCTGTCCCTTTACCCTGCCTTTATGTACATATCTACCTTAAATACCTTATTATTATCTATCCTGATCCTGTCCCTTTACCCTGCCTTTATGTACATATCTACCTTAAATACCTTATTATTATCTATCCTGATCCTGTCCCTTTACCCTGCCTTTATGTACATATCTACCTTAAATACCTTATTATTATCTATCCTGATCCTGTCCCTTTACCCTGCCTTTATGTACATATCTACCTCAAATACCTTATTATTATCTACCCTGATCCTGTCCCTTTACCCTGCCTTTATGTACATATCTACCTTAAATACCTTATTATTATCTATCCTGATCCTGTCCCTTTACCCTGCCTTTATGTACATATCTACCTTAAATACCTTATTATTATCTATCCTGATCCTGTCCCTTTACCCTGCCTTTATGTACATATCTACCTTAAATACCTTATTATTATCTATCCTGATCCTGTCCCTTTACCCTGCCTTTATGTACATATCTACCTTAAATACCTTATTATTATTATATATCCTGATCCTGTCCCTTTACCCTGCCTTTATGTACATATCTACCTTAAATACCTTATTATTATCTATCCTGATCCTGTCCCTTTACCCTGCCTTTATGTACATATCTACCTCAAATACCTTATTATTATCTATCCTGATCCTGTCCCTTTACCCTGCCTTTATGTACATATCTACCTTAAATACCTTATTATTATCTATCCTGATCCTGTCCCTTTACCCTGCCTTTATGTACATATCTACCTCAAATACCGTATTATTATCTATCCTGATCCTGTCCCTTTACCCTGCCTTTATGTACATATCTACCTTAAATACCTTATTATTATCTATCCTGATCCTGTCCCTTTACCCTGCCTTTATGTACATATCTACCTCAAATACCTTATTATTATCTATCCTGATCCTGTCCCTTTACCCTGCCTTTATGTACATATCTACCTTAAATACCTTATTATTATCTATCCTGATCCTGTCCCTTTACCCTGCCTTTATGTACATATCTACCTTAAATACCTTATTATTATCTATCCTGATCCTGTCCCTTTACCCTGCCTTTATGTACATATCTACCTTAAATACCTTATTATTATCTATCCTGATCCTGTCCCTTTACCCTGCCTTTATGTACATATCTACCTCAAATACCTTATTATTATCTATCCTGATCCTGTCCCTTTACCCTGCCTTTATGTACATATCTACCTTAAATACCTTATTATTATCTATCCTGATCCTGTCCCTTTACCCTGCCTTTATGTACATATCTACCTTAAATACCTTATTATTATCTATCCTGATCCTGTCCCTTTACCCTGCCTTTATGTACATATCTACCTTAAATACCTTATTATTATCTATCCTGATCCTGTCCCTTTACCCTGCCTTTATGTACATATCTACCTTAAATACCTTATTATTATCTATCCTGATCCTGTCCCTTTACCCTGCCTTTATGTACATATCTACCTTAAATACCTTATTATTATCTATCCTGATCCTGTCCCTTTACCCTGCCTTTATGTACATATCTACCTTAAATACCTTATTATTATCTATCCTGATCCTGTCCCTTTACCCTGCCTTTATGTACATATCTACCTTAAATACCTTATTATTATCTATCCTGATCCTGTCCCTTTACCCTGCCTTTATGTACATATCTACCTTAAATACCTTATTATTATCTATCCTGATCCTGTCCCTTTACCCTGCCTTTATGTACATATCTACCTTAAATACCTTATTATTATCTATCCTGATCCTGTCCCTTTACCCTGCCTTTATGTACATATCTACCTTAAATACCTTATTATTATCTATCCTGATCCTGTCCCTTTACCCTGCCTTTATGTACATATCTACCTTAAATACCTTATTATTATCTATCCTGATCCTGTCCCTTTACCCTGCCTTTATGTACATATCTACCTCAAATACCTTATTATTATCTATCCTGATCCTGTCCCTTTACCCTGCCTTTATGTACATATCTACCTCAAATACCTTATTATTATCTATCCTGATCCTGTCCCTTTACCCTGCCTTTATGTACATATCTACCTTAAATACCTTATTATTATCTATCCTGATCCTGTCCCTTTACCCTGCCTTTATGTACATATCTACCTCAAATACCTTATTATTATCTATCCTGATCCTGTCCCTTTACCCTGCCTTTATGTACATATCTACCTTAAATACCTTATTATTATCTATCCTGATCCTGTCCCTTTACCCTGCCTTTATGTACATATCTACCTTAAATACCTTATTATTATATATCCTGATGCCTCGTCACTTTACCCTGCCTTTATGTACATATCTACCTTAAATACCTTATTATTATCTATCCTGATGCCTAGTCACTTTACCCTGGCTTTATGTATATATCTACCTCAAATACCTTATTATTATCTATCCTGATGCCTAGTCCCTTTACCCTGCCTTTATGTACATATCTACCTCAAATACCTTATTATTATCTATCCTGATCCTGTCCCTTTACCCGGCCTTTATGTACATATCTACCTTAAATACCTTATTATTATCTATCCTGATCCTGTCCCTTTACCCTGCCTTTATGTACATATCTACCTCAAATACCTTATTATTATCTATCCTGATGCAGTCACTTTACCCTGCCTTTATGTACATATCTACCTCAAATACCTTATTATTATCTATCCTGATGCAGTCCCTTTACCCTGCCTTTATGTACATATCTACCTTAAATACCTTATTATTATCTATTCTGATGTCTTGTCCCTTTACCCTGCCTTCATGTACATATCTACCTCAAATACCTTATTATTATATATCCTGATGCCTCGTCACTTTACCCTGCCTTTATGTACATATCTACCTTAAATACCTTATTATTATCTATCCTGATGCCTAGTCACTTTACCCTGGCTTTATGTACATATCTACCTCAAATACCTTATTATTATCTATCCTGGTGCCTCGTCCCTTTACCCTGCCTTTATGTACATATCTACCTCAAATACCCTATTATTATCTATCCTGATGCCTAGTCCCTTTACCCTGCCTTTATGTACATATCTAAAGTACCTTATTATTATCTATCCTGATGTCTTGTCCCATTACCCTTCCTTTATGTACATATCTATCTCAAGTACCTCGTACCTCTGCACATTGATCTGGTACTGGCACTCCCTGTATATATTGAACCAAAATATAAACGCAACATCCAACAATTTCAGAGATTTTACTGAGTTACAGTTCATATAAGAAAATCAGTCAATTGAAATCTATGGATTTCACATGACTGGGAATATAGATATGCATATGTTGGTCACAGATACTTTACAAAAAAGGTAGGGGCGTGGATCAGAAAAGCAGTCTGTGTCTGTTGTGACCACCATTTTCCCCATGCAGTGTGACACATCTCTTTCACATAGATTTAATCAGGCTGTTGATTGTGGCCTGTGGAATGTTGTCCCCTCCTCTTCAATGGCTATGCAAAGTTGATGGATATTTGCAGAAACTGGGACACGCTGTCGTGCACATCGATCCAGAGCATCACAAACATGCTGAATGTGTGACACGTCTGAGTATGTAGGCCATGGAAGAACTGGGATATTTTCAGTTTCCAGGAATTGTGTACAGATCCTTGTGACATGAAGCTGCGCATTATCATGCCATCATGAGGCACACTGTTCACAACATTGACATCAGCAAACCAGTTGCCCACACAACGCCATACACGCTGTCTGCCATCTGCCCGGTACAGTTGAAACCGGGATTCATCCATGAAGAGCACACTTCTCCAGCGGCCCGTTGGCCATCGAAGGTAAGCCGAACTGTAGTCAGGTCAAGACCCCGGTGAGGATAACGAGCATGCAGATGAGCTTCCCTGAGACAGTTTCTGACAGTTTGTGCAGAAATTATTTGGTTGTGCAAACCCACAGTTGAATCAGTTCAGGTGGCTGTTCTCAGACGATCCCGTAGGTGAAGAAGCCAGATGTGGATGCCCAGGACGGCTGGCGTGGTTACACGGTTGGTCTGCGGTTGCATGTACTGCCAAATTCTCTAAAACAACGTTTGAGGTGGCTTATGGTAGAGAAATTAACATTAAATTATCTGGAAACAGCTCTGGTGGATATTCCTGCAGTCAGCATGCCAATTGCATCTGACTGCAGCAATCTGTGGCATTGTGTGACAAAGCTGCACATTTTAGAGTGGCCTTTCATTATCCCCAGCACAAGGTGGTCCTTCTGTGGCTCAGTTGGTAGAGCATGGCGCTTGTAACGCCAGGGTAGTGGGTTCGATTCCCGGGACCACCCATACGTAAAATGTATGCACACATGACTGTAAGTCGCTTTGGATAAAAGCGTCAGCTAAATGGCATATATTATTATTATATATTAAGGTGAATCTGTGTAATGATCATGAGGTTTAATCATCTTATAATATGCCACACCTGTCAGTTGGATGGATTATCTTGGCAAAGGATAAATGCTCACTAACAGAGATGTAAACACATTTTTACACAATTTGAGAGAAATAAGCTTTGTGTGCATTTTTGGGATCTTTTATTTCAGCTCATGAAACATGGTATCAACACATGTTGTGTTTATATTTTTGTTCAGTGTACCTCCATTCTTGCAAGTTATTTTATTGCTTGTGTTACTATTTCCTCTTATGTTACTCTGCATCGTTGGGAAGGGCTCGTAAACAAGCATTTCACGGTCAAGTCTACACCAGTTGAATTCAGCACGTGACAAATAACATTTGATTTGATTCTCCACCCAGGTAGCCTACTGCACGACCGTAAATCACATACACAGGGCAGGAAATGAATCCTGTTAACCAGTTTCAGTTTCCTCTGTACTCAAATCAAAGAAACAAGTTAGCATGCCTCCCTCTCTCCAAAGTGCCCAGGTCCTGGAGTTTAATTAAATGCCCCCCTCTGACAGACATTAATGACTGCCATCCGTCTCTGGGGAAAGTGGCAATGTGGTTATCAGCATTGGCTAACCCTGTTCTCTGGAGAGGGCACCCAAACACTAATACACACACACGTGTGCAGGCAAATGTGCATATGCACACACACACAGGCACACACACACAAACTACTAATACATAATCAACACATCCAGCACTTCAGCTCAGCAGCGTTTGATTAATTACTTCAAACAAACATTGGCTAATCGATTCCCCACCACTCTGGAATGAAGCAGGCTTGTGCAGCTGCACAAGTTATTTATGCTAATTAGCCTTAATGTTTTCAATTCAAACACTTTTATTAGTATTATTACCACAGGTTGTGAATGGTACTACAGAGGTCTATTCTAATGTACAATAATATCATTCACTTTTTTTGGCCCAAATAAGAGACTTTAGGCACTGTTAGATTTGAATGCATCTACTCCATCCTAACCTCCTATGCCTTTGCTGTGCTTTTTTATTTTTGTGATCACATTTTTACCTGCATTTTTATATAACTAGATGTGTCTTTATGTGATCACATTTTCACTTTGTTCTAAAACTACATTTCATTTTTGGTGATCACATTTGTACTTTTATTTTCATATAACTTAACATCTTTATTTTGTCATCAAATTTTGACTTGTGTTTTGATATACTAAATATTTCTCTCCTGATCCCTCTTCAACAGCTGATGGATGAAGAGAAGGTGGTAGTGCTGTCGGAGATGGAGAAGCTTATGGGCTTATGCCAGCAGCTGCAGATGGGGGTGAGGACGCCGGTACAGGGCAAGACTGCCACCTTCCAGAAGGTACTATAAATACAGGCTTTATAAATACATTTGATTGATTGATTACTATTATTGATATACTAGCTGTACATAATATGTTGAACTATGGTGTTGTTGTCAATGACTGGATTTTCTTTTGTAATGAAATCCACTTTTATTTCAGTTCTATGTTACAATAGTCCGCCAAGGATTAGTTTATTAATTAGATTTGTCATACAGAATACAATACAAATATTGCCAGGAGAGCACATGACTATAAATAGGGTTCTACCATGTTGAAATAAACCTTTGTCCAAAATCTAGCTTGCCTACTACTCACTTAAACTGCATACTGTGTATACTAATTGTACTACATACTGTTTAGAACGTACTGTTTAGTAAAAAACAAATGTGGTAAGCAACAAATATCAGCATACAAGGCCCATCCTACAGAGAATGCGTCATCTAATACGCAATCTAAGCTTGATGCCCTCAATCTCACACAAATGATCAATGAACCCACCAGGTACAACCCCAAATCCGTAAACATGGGCACCCTCATAGATATTATCCTAACCAACTTGCCCTCCAAATACACCTCTGCTGTATTCAACCAAGATCTCAGAGATCACTGCCTCATTGCCTGCATCCGTAATGGGTCTGCGGTCAAACGACCACCACTCATCACTGTCAAATGCTCCCTAAAACACTTCAGGGAGCAGGCCTTTCTAGTCGACCTGGCACGGGTATCCTGGAAGGATATTGACCTCATCCCGTCAGTGGAGGATGCTTGGTTATTCTTTAAAAGTGCCTTCCTCGCCATCTTAAATAAGCATGCCCCATTCAAAAAAATGTAGAATCAGGAACAGATATAGCCCTTGGTTCACGAGAGACCTGTCTGCCCTTGACCAGCACAAAAACATCCTGTGGCGTTCTGCATTAGCATCGAACATCCCCCGTGAAATGCATCTTTTCAGGGAAGTTTGGAACAAATATACACAGGCAGTTAGGAAAGCTAAGGCTAGCTTTTTCAAGCAGAAATGTGCATCCTGTAGCACAAACTCAAAAATGTTCTGGGACACTGTAAAGTCCATGAAGAATAAGAGCACCTCCTCCCAGCTGCCCACTGCACTAAGGCTAGGAAACACTGTCAGCACAGATAAATCCACAGTAATTGAGAATTGCAATAAGTGTTTTTCTACGGCTGGCCATGCTTTCCACCTGGCTACCCCTACCCCGATCAACAGCCCTCCACCCCCCACAGCGACTCACCCAAACCTCCCCCACTTCTCCTTCACCCAAATCCTGATAGCTGATGTTCTGAAAGAGCTGCAAAATCTAGACCCGTACAAATCAGCCGGGCTAGACAATCTAGACCCTGTCTTTCTAAAATGATCTGCCGAAATTGTTGCAACCCCTATTACTAGCCTGTTCAACCTCTCTTTCGTATCGTCTGAGATTCCCATAGATTGAAAAGCTGCCGCGGTCATCCCCCTCTTCAAAGAGGGAGACACTCTAGACCCAAACTGCTACAGACCTATATCTATTCTACCCTGCCTTTCTAAGGTCTTCGAAAGCCAAGTTAACAAACAGATTACCAACCATTTTGAATCCCACCATACCTTCTCCGCTATGCAATCTGGTTTCAGAGCTGGTCATAGGTGCACCTCAGCCACGCTCAAGGTCCTAAACGATATCATAACCGCCATCGATAAGAGACATTACTGTACAGCCGTATTCATCGACCTGGCTAAGGCTTTCGACTTTGTCAATCACAACATTCTTATTGGTAGACTCAGCAGCCTTGGTTTCTCAAATGACTGCCTCGCCTGGTTCATCAACTACTTCTCTGATAGACTTCAGTGTGTCAAATCGGAGTGCCTGTTGTCTGGACCTCTGGCAGTCTTTATGGGGGTGCCACAGGGTTCAATTCTCGGGCTGACTCTCTTCTCTGTATACATCAATGATGTCGCTCTTGCTGCTGGTGATTCTTTGATCCACCTCTACGCAGACGACACCATTCTGTACACCTCTGGCCTTTCTTTAGACACTGTGTTAACAAACCTCCAGACGAACTTCAATGCCATACAACTCTCCTTCCGTGGCCTCCAACTGCTCTTAAATGCAAGTAAAACTAAATACATGCTCTTCAACCAATTGCTGCCCACACCTGCCCACCCGTCCAGCATCACTACTCTGGACGGTTCTGACTTAGAATATGTGGACAACTACAAATACCTAGGTGTCTGGTTAGACTGTAAACTCTCCTTCCAGACTCACATTAAACATTAAATCTCCAATCCAAAATTAAATATAGAATCGGCTTCCTATTTCGCAACAAAGCATACTTCACTCGTGCTGCCAAACATACCCTCGTAAAACTGACCATCCTACCGATCCTTGACTTTGGCGATGTAATTTACAAAATACCCTCCAACACTCTACTCAGCTAATTGGATGCAGTCTATCACAGTGCCATCCGTTTTGTCACCAAAAACCCATTTACTACCCACCACTGTGACCTGTACGCTCTCGTTGTCTGGTCCTCGCTTCATACTCATTGCCAAATCCACTGGCTCCAGGTCATCTACAAGTCTCTGCTAGGTAAAGCCCTGCCTTATCTCAGCTCACTGGTCACCATAGCAGCACCCACCCGTAACATGCGCTCCAGCAGGTATACTTCACTGGTCAACCCCAAAGCCAATTCTTCCTTTGGCTGTTTCTCCTTCCAGTTCTCTGCTGCCAATGACTGGAACGAACTGCAAAAATCACTAAAGCTGGAGACTCTTACCTCCCTCACTAGCTTTAAGCACCAGCTGTCAGAGCAGCTCACAGATCACTGCACCTGTACATAGCTCATCTGTAAATAGCCCATCCAATCTACCTCATCCCCATACTGTATTTATTTATTTATCTTGCTCCTTTGCACCCCAGTATCTCTACTTGCACATTCATCTTCTGCACATTCTACCTTTCTAGTGTTTAATTGCTATATTGTAATTACTTCGCCACTATTGCCTATTTATTGCCTTACCTGTCTTATCCTACTTCATTTGCACATGCTGTATATAGATTTTTCTACTGTATTTTTGATTGTATGTTTGTTTATTCCATGTGTAACTCTGTGTTGTTGTATGTGTTGAACTGCTTTGCTTTATCTTGGCCAGGTCGCAGTTGCAAATGAGAATTTGTTCTCAACTAGCCTACCTGGTTAAATACAGGAGAAATAAAAAAATAAAAAATTGTGTTGATTCCCGCCATTCGTTGGTTTTGGTACAGCGCGTCCCTTCAGCTGATTATCAGCTGTTGTCAGACACACGTGTCTCAAAATACAGTACGACATCCTGGCATTTAAAGTGTACAAAATGTTCTAAATTGCACATACTATAAAACTAACTTTTTCGCATAACTAAAATGCCTACTATTTAGAACGCAAGTATGGGTATTCAGACATGGCCATGGTTATAGGGAGTGTGAGAGAATGCACTGAAAGGAAACCTGGCAAAGGAGTATTGATGAACTGCAATGATGAGAGACAGTCAACCCATTCTTAATACAGCATTGGGCAAACATTTGTTACTGCTTTACAGACAGAGGTCAATCATAAAAACATTATTGTAAAATGAAACCCTATAATGACACTGAGCTTAATGAACCTCTTAAAATCTGTTGGACAGTGATGAACTGACACTGGTCACCTTGTACTAATGGGAAAGGTTACAATCAGGATGAGAGAAGAGAGAATAACATGGGGCACATCCCAAATGGCATCCTATTCCCTATATAGTGTGCACTGCTTTGAATAGGGCCCATAGGATTCTGGTCAAAAGTAGTGCATTATGTTGGGAATAGGGTGCCATTTGGGACACAACCATTGGGCTTCTCTGATTAATGTGGATCTGTTAGATGGGCATTGGCTTTCCCCTCAAGTTGTCATTAGCCAGACAGATCGGTCCACTCTGTCTGTCACAAGGGAATTAAGGGTGTTTTAAACAGGCAAAGGTCATTGCTGAAAATTATTTTTAAATGGAGCAGGAGATGGAGGTTGTGGGTGTTTGGTGTGTCTAGTGTTGGTTTAGAAACACTCTGTAGTGAGAGGTTTAGAAACACTCTGTAGTGAGAGGTTTAGAAACACTGTAGTGAGAGGTTTAGAAACACTCTGTAGTGAGAGGTTTAGAAACACTCTGTAGTGAGAGGTTTAGAAACACACTGTAGTGAGAGGTTTAGAAAAACTGTAGTGAGAGGTTTAGAAACACTCTAGTGAGAGGTTTAGAAACACTGTAGTGAGAGGTTTAGAAACACTCTGTAGTGAGAGGTTTAGAAACACTCTGTAGTGAGAGGTTTATAAACACTCTGTAGTGAGAGGTTTAGAAACACTCTGTAGTGAGAGGTTTAGAAACACTCTGTAGTGAGAGGTTTAGAAACACTCTGTAGTGAGAGGTTTAGAAACACTCTGTAGTGAGAGGTTTAGAAACACTCTGTTGAGAGGTTTAGAAACACTCTGTAGTGAGAGGTTTAGAAACACACTGTAGTGAGAGGTTTAGAAACACTCTGTAGTGAGAGGTTTAGAAACACTCTGTAGTGAGAGGTTTAGAAACACTCTGTAGTGAGAGGTTTAGAAACACTCTGTAGTGAGAGGTTTAGAAACACTCTGTAGTGAGAGGTTTAGAAACACACTGTAGTGAGAGGTTTAGAAACACTCTGTAGTGAGAGGTTTAGAAACACTCTGTAGTGAGAGGTTTAGAAACACTCTAGTGAGAGGTTTAGAAACACTGTAGTGAGAGGTTTAGAAACACTCTGTAGTGAGAGGTTTAGAAACACTCTGTAGTGAGAGGTTTAGAAACACTCTGTAGTGAGAGGTTTAGAAACACTGTAGTGAGAGGTTTAGAAACACTCTGTAGTGAGAGGTTTAGAAACACTCTGTAGTGAGAGGTTTAGAAACACTCTGTAGTGAGAGGTTTAGAAACACTCTGTAGTGAGAGGTTTAGAAACACTCTGTAGTGAGAGGTTTAGAAACACTCTGTAGTGAGAGGTTTAGAAACACACTGTAGTGAGAGGTTTAGAAACACTCTGTAGTGAGAGGTTTAGAAACACTCTGTAGTGAGAGGTTTAGAAACACTCTGTAGTGAGAGGTTTAGAAACACACTGTAGTGAGAGGTAGTGAGAGGTTTAGAAACACTCTGTAGTGAGAGGTTTAGAAACACTCTGTAGTGAGAGGTTTAGAAACACTCTGTAGTGAGAGGTTTAGAAACACTCTGTAGTGAGAGGTTTAGAAACACTCTGTAGTGAGAGGTTTAGAAACACTCTGTAGTGAGAGGTTTAGAAACACTCTGTAGTGAGAGGTTTAGAAACACTGTAGTGAGAGGTTTAGAAACACTCTGTAGTGAGAGGTTTAGAAACACTCTGTAGTGAGAGGTTTAGAAACACTCTGTAGTGAGGTTTAGAAACAATGTAGTGAGAGGTTTAGAAACACTGTAGTGAGAGGTTTAGAAACACTGTAGTGAGAGGTTTAGAAACACTGTTTAGAAACACTGTAGTGAGGTTTAGAAACACTCTGTAGTGAGAGGTTTAGAAACACACTGTAGTGAGAGGTTTAGAAACACTGTAGTGAGAGGTTTAGAAACACTGTTTAGAAACACTGTAGTGAGAGGTTTAGAAACACTGTTTAGAAACACTGTAGTGAGGTTTAGAAACACTCTGTAGTGAGAGGTTTAGAAACACTCTGTAGTGAGAGGTTTAGAAACACTGTAGTGAGAGGTTTAGAAACACTCTGTAGTGAGGTTTAGAAACACTGTAGTGAGAGGTTTAGAAACACTGTAGTGAGAGGTTTAGAAACACTGTTTAGAAACACTGTAGTGAGAGGTTTAGAAACACTGTTTAGAAACACTGTAGTGAGGTTTAGAAACACTCTGTAGTGAGAGGTTTAGAAACACACTGTAGTGAGAGGTTTAGAAACACTGTAGTGAGAGGTTTAGAAACACTCTGTAGTGAGAGGTTTAGAAACACTCTGTAGTGAGAGGTTTAGAAACACTCTGTAGTGAGAGGTTTAGAAACACTCTGTAGTGAGAGGTTTAGAAACACTGTAGTGAGAGGTTTAGAAGCACTCTGTAGTGAGAGGTTTAGAAACAATGTAGTGAGAGGTTTAGAAACACTGTAGTGAGAGGTTTAGAAACACTGTAGTGAGAGGTTTAGAAACACTGTAGTGAGAGGTTTAGAAACACTCTGTAGTGAGAGGTTTAGAAACACTCTGTAGTGAGAGGTTTAGAAACACTGTAGTGAGAGGTTTAGAAACACTCTGTAGTGAGAGGTTTAGAAACACTCTGTAGTGAGAGGTTTAGAAGCACTCTGTAGTGAGAGGTTTAGAAACAATGTAGTGAGAGGTTTAGAAACACTGTAGTGAGAGGTTTAGAAACACTGTAGTGAGAGGTTTAGAAACACTCTGTAGTGAGAGGTTTAGAAACACTGTAGTGAGAGGTTTAGAAACACTCTGTAGTGAGAGGTTTAGAAGCACTCTGTAGTGAGAGGTTTAGAAACACTGTAGTGAGGTTTAGAAACACTTTAGTGAGGTTTAGAAACACTGTAGTGAGAGGTTTAGAAACACTCTGTAGTGAGAGGTTTAGAAACACTGTAGTGAGAGGTTTAGAAACACTGTAGTGAGGTTTAGAAACACTCTGTAGTGAGAGGTTTAGAAACACTGTAGTGAGAGGTTTAGAAACACTCTGTAGTGAGAGGTTTAGAAACACTGTAGTGAGGTTTAGAAACACTCTGTAGTGAGAGGTTTAGAAACACTGTAGTGAGAGGTTTAGAAACACTCTGTAGTAGTTTAGAGTAGTGAGTTTAGAAACACTGTAGTGAGAGGTTTAGAAACACTCTGTAGTGAGAGATTTAGAAACACTCTGTAGTGAGAGGTTTAGAAACACTGTAGTGAGAGGTTTAGAAACACTCTGTAGTGAGAGGTTTAGAAACACTCTGTAGTGAGAGGTTTAGAAACACTCTGTAGTGAGAGGTTTAGAAACACTCTGTAGTGAGAGGTTTAGAAACACTCTGTAGTGAGAGGTTTAGAAACACTGTAGTGAGAGGTTTAGAAACACTGTTTAGAAACACTGTAGTGAGAGGTTTAGAAACACTCTGTAGTGAGAGGTTTAGAAACACACTGTAGTGAGAGGTTTAGAAACACTCTGTAGTGAGAGGTTTAGAAACACTGTAGTGAGAGGTTTAGAAACACTCTGTAGTGAGAGGTTTAGAAACACTGTAGTGAGGTTTAGAAACACTCTGTAGTGAGAGGTTTAGAAACACTGTAGTGAGAGGTTTAGAAACACTGTTTAGAAACACTGTAGTGAGGTTTAGAAACACTCTGTAGTGAGAGGTTTAGAAACACTGTAGTGAGAGGTTTAGAAACACTCTGTAGTGAGAGGTTTAGAAACACTGTAGTGAGGTTTAGAAACACTTTGAAACACTGTGAGAGGTTTAGAAACACTCTGTAGTGAGAGGTTTAGAAACACTCTAGTGAGAGGTTTAGAAACACTGTAGTGAGAGGTTTAGAAACACTCTGTAGTGAGAGGTTTAGAAACACTCTGTAGTGAGAGGTTTATAAACACTCTGTAGTGAGAGGTTTAGAAACACACTGTAGTGAGAGGTTTAGAAACACTGTAGTGAGAGGTTTAGAAACACTCTAGTGAGAGGTTTAGAAACACTGTAGTGAGAGGTTTAGAAACACTCTGTAGTGAGAGGTTTAGAAACACTGTAGTGAGAGGTTTAGAAACACACTGTAGTGAGAGGTTTAGAAACACTCTGTAGTGAGAGGTTTAGAAACACTCTGTAGTGAGGTTTAGAAACACTCTGTAGTGAGAGGTTTAGAAACACTGTAGTGAGAGGTTTAGAAACACTCTGTAGTGAGAGGTTTAGAAACACTCTGTAGTGAGAGGTTTAGAAACACTCTGTAGTGAGAGGTTTAGAAACACTCTGTAGTGAGAGGTTTAGAAACACTGTAGTGAGAGGTTTAGAAACACACTGTAGTGAGAGGTTTAGAAACACTCTGTAGTGAGAGGTTTAGAAACACTGTAGTGAGAGGTTTAGAAACACTCTGTAGTGAGAGGTTTAGAAACACTGTAGTGAGAGGTTTAGAAACACTCTGTAGTGAGAGGTTTAGAAACACTCTGTAGTGAGAGGTTTAGAAACACTCTGTAGTGAGAGGTTTAGAAACACTCTGTAGTGAGAGGTTTAGAAACACTCTGTAGTGAGAGGTTTAGAAACACTCTGTAGTGAGAGGTTTAGAAACACTCTGTAGTGAGAGGTTTAGAAACACTCTGTAGTGAGAGGTTTAGAAACACTCTGTAGTGAGAGGTTTAGAAACACTCTGTAGTGAGAGGTTTAGAAACACTCTGTAGTGAGAGGTTTAGAAACACTCTGTAGTGAGAGGTTTAGAAACACTCTGTAGTGAGAGGTTTAGAAACACTCTGTAGTGAGAGGTTTAGAAACACTCTGTAGTGAGAGGTTTAGAAACACTGTAGTGAGAGGTTTAGAAACACTCTGTAGTGAGAGGTTTAGAAACACTCTGTAGTGAGAGGTTTAGAAACACTCTGTAGTGAGACAACTTAGACGGTAATTCTTAGATTCTTACTAGTGTCCCATGTATACATACCATTATTTGTTTTACCATTATCTATATATTTATGTTGTAATCATAATTATTACATTCTATCAGACCACCATCCTTGACATGTTTTTGAAATCTTTCTCTGTCTGTCTCCAGGTGGATTCCTCCATTCAGAACACCAGAGCCATCATTACTGTGGTGATCTACCTCCTGCCAGTCTGTAACAAGATTGTCAGAAAGGTGAGAGGTCACAGTTGACATCAGCTCATCTACCAAGTGGTTCAAGTGCACCCTCTTAGCAATGTTTACTGGGGTTTGAGTACACTTTTTTTAAGTACAGATGAATATATCAATGGTGGACATTTTACAATGTGTTGTTATTCTACCTTATCCTGTGTCTGTGTCTCCAGTATAAGTCAGAGAGAAGCAGTCTGGGTTCTCCACAAAGCTGGAGGGACAGGCAGTCGTCCACGGCCGTCAAAGACGACGTGCTCAACGGCAAGAACAGCAACGGCTTCGGGGTCAAATCCCTGGAGCAGCATATGGCCAACCTCACCTTCCTGGAGAGCAAGTAGTCCAGTCCAGCGACCTTTGATCCCTAACCTGTATCACCTATCAGAGTTGGAGCGTACCATTGTCGACCACCAGGGGGCGACATACATGAAACGTCACTCACGCAGACATAATGGCAGTGCACCCACCACTCACACGTGCCTCTGTCAGTGTAATCAGCCCATTTGCTTTGTGGTGTAACTGTTACCTGTAGCACATCTCAGCCAAATACAGCAGATGTATGAACAAATATTTAAAAACATATGCTGTAATGAAATCCATCGCCAGTGCATGATGCCATCACCTGACAGGTCTTTTAATCTCCTTTTATCAATCCCTGTGATTTGGGCTGTTAAACCAGCTGTCTGATTGCCTGGTCCCAGATCAGTTTTGGTTGTCTTATCAACTCCTATGGCCATTCTCATGAGGAGTTGGCAGGACAGCCCAAACAGATCTGGTAGAAGACCAGCTTCCTGCTGTTTCTCTCACTGTTGTACGCCAACCAAATCCCATCATGGTTTAGTAATTACTGAGTGAAATCAATGCTCTCACTTTGATGCCAAATAAGAGAGTAAATGGATGGTTTAATCAGGGTATTATGACACTTGGCTTGCTAATAGACTGAAACATAAGGCTCTTATTATTGCTCCATTTCAGCAGAGGCGGAGACCATTTTATCCAATTGACTTTCTACTGTCTTTAGAGTATTGAATCACATTCAGTGTTTGTGGTATACTGTTTTATGCATTTTTCAGAAGACATGTAAAAGATTGCTGGCCTAGCGCATGAGTCAAATCAACTGTGGTTTTGTAGCTGTTCCTTATGAAGTGTACTTGTAATTAAGGTTATGTCCCAAATGGCATCTTATTCAGTGCACTACTTTTGACCAGCGCCCATAGGTCTCTGGTCAAAAGTTGTGCACCTAGTTTTCACAAAATATTTTGGCCCGCGACCCCATTTTGGTCAGAATTTTGAAAAAATGTATGTAATCAATGTCTGTTTACTTTTTTAATTGGGGCAACGACAGTATTACAAATCAGTCTGACACTACTTTTGACAGTATTTCAATCTAAAGTATGGTTTGAAGTGACTGAAATGCATCTTCTGTGTAGAGAAGAACATCATGTTATTTTCCCCCCTGATTTAGTGCCTGTTCTAATTAGTCCTGTGTGGCTTGTGGGCATTGTAGGTGTTCCTGAGAGTCTTATCTTTCAGTGATGGGGTCATAATATTTTATAGCTTAAACCATTCAAAAGACTGAGCCACATTTGTAGGAAGAAAACAGAAACATTATTACAACAGCATCTAGTGGCTACCGGAAGTTACTGATGTGACCCCTGTTCTATGAACCAAGCGCAATTTATTTCCTTTTTTTCCAGTTTCTCTCGTGACCCATAGTTTGGAAAACACTGGAAAAGGGTGTCATTTGGGATGCAGGCTAAGACTGCCTTGTGGGCTATTGTGTATTATTATGGTACTTGAAGCACAGATATATACAGGTAACTGCCAAAATAAAGAAAACACTTGAGTGAAAGCAGGTGCCTCCACACAGGTGTGGTTCCTGAGTTAATAAAGTAATTAACTTCCCATCAAGCTTAGGGTCATGTATAAAAACGCCCAGTTGCCCAGTATTTTGGCTACCATGGCTAGAGATCTGTGACTTTGAAAAAGGGGTCTCAAAGGAGCACAGGGGGTTTAAAGGGTGTGTGTGTCTCACACCCTTTAAAGCTGACAAGGTACAAATCTGTTTTTCTGCCCCTGAACAGGCAGTTAACCCACTGTTCCTAGGTCGTCATTGAAAATAAGAATTTGTTCTTAACTGACTTGCCTAGATAAAGGTTAAAAAAATATATATATATTTTAAATTCACCAGATCTCCACCCAATTGAACACTTATGGGAGATTTTGGAGCGACACTACCATTAACAAAACACAAAATTATGGAATTTCTAGTGGAGGAATGGTGTCACATCCCTCCAATAGAGCTCCAGACACTTGTAGAATCTATGCCAAGGTGAATTGAAGCTGTTTTGGCGGCTCCTGGTGGCCCATTAAGACACTATATTAGCGTTTCCTTTATTTTGGCAGTTACCTGTAGCTATAGCCACTGAGGTGACGATTCTGGTACTACTAAACCTGAATGGTTAGTGTGAAGACTGCATAACCATATAAAGCTTTAGAGTTGATTGTGTATGGCTGTAGCTAATGTCATCTTCTGTTGAGTAAAGAAACCACAGATGTGCAGAAACAGATGTACTTTTAGACCATCTATCCTTTTGACAGTTGAATGATTGATAAACAGAACACAAAATCTAAATAAACATTATTTTTCTTAAAACAGATTTGATTGTGTCATTTATTAAGGTATGTACAGTAAACAAAAAATACATATTTTTCTAACAGAACAAAAACATGGGCTTGTTTGGTACAGTCACTTAATAACTGACATAATGGAAATATCTTAGACTTCCTCCTTTCAAAATAAATGTCACGTTCCATCAACGATCATAATAAAGAGCAAAACATTTTTAAAAAAGGTATCTCATAAAACTTAACTGTCTTTGAATTTCTTCATGTTACATCAAAGCAAAGAAAACAGTATTTGCCCTGGACTGCCTACAGGTAAGGTAGAGGCTAGAGAACTTAAAGGCACAGTGCATTACCTCCAGCACCCCAGATATCTGCACTGTCATCCACCACGGGCATAAGTCCATATCTGGACAGGGGCATGCACTATGCTGTGATGTAAGTACCTAGGTCTGGCTGGGCCTGAGACGAGGGACCCCCTCCAACAGAGCTGCCCCAGGAAAGGTCACTCCAGCTGGGCTGAGGAGAGTGTGAGGAGTCCCTGTGAC
The DNA here is from genome assembly GCF_023373465.1 of Oncorhynchus keta. Classification (NCBI taxonomy): domain Eukaryota; kingdom Metazoa; phylum Chordata; class Actinopteri; order Salmoniformes; family Salmonidae; genus Oncorhynchus; species Oncorhynchus keta. Next base: position 21,198,177 of record NC_068439.1, read on the forward strand.
CTCATTCCTCAGCATGGCTCTGGCTGTGGCTCTGGCTGTGGCTCCGGCTGTGGCTCCGGCTGGGTGCTTTTGGTCCGTTTAGAGACAACGGTCTCGTACTCCTCTCTGCTAAGGAGACCATTAGTGACCGTCTTGCTCTCCTCTATTTTAGGGAGGATGACCGCAATGTATCCCTCAGTGGAAGGCTGGTCAAATACACATGAAAGACAGGTAGGACAGTTAGCCATGTTAATGGTAATGTGATTTACCATCTCAATGGGGTATATGTAAATGAAGGACATTAGATTGACCAAAAATGTATTTTAACTGGTATGAAGCTTATGGAAATGTTTCTCACCTTTCCCAGTAAAAGTTCTGGTCTTTCAAGAATATCCTCATTGACCTCCAATAGCCGACCCCTTATGCAGCTGAAAAGATTTACCAGGATTATAATTCAGGCTAATTTAAAAAGATCTTAGAGTAGTGAATGGCACTAACCATAAAGGGTAGATTATCTGCAGAGGTGAAAATCATAATACAAGAGCAGCAAAGGTTGTAATCACCTGTAAATGGTGTACTCCACACCATCTGTACACGTTATTCTACACAAAGGAGCGAACTCTGTGAGGAACTGTCCTCCCTGGAAATGAAGAAGACACGTGTTAGTTTGACCGTTAAGTCAGAAAATCAAAGGATGTCAATAGTAGTGTAAAATATAATAATAGTCCTAATATGCCAGAGTATCCTTACGGCAGGTAGCCTCGCCGTTAAGAGTTTTGGGCCAGTAACCGAAAGGTCGCTAGTTCAAATCCTGATGCAGACTAGGTGAAAAGTCTGTACCCTTGCTCAAGGCACTTCACCCTAATTTCCTCTGTAAGTTGCAGAGTGTCTGCTAAATGACTAAAGTATAATAATATACCAGACTATATTAACAACAACAAAAAATCACTTCAGTTTTAGCAGTACATACCAATGATTTGTTTTGACGCCACCACACCTCCAACTTGGCACTCCCACACCATTGTAAAAAAAGATTTAACTATAGAAGACATTTACTAATGTCTACATTTGTTTTTAGTAGTGCTGATCGATTAATTGAAAAGTAGGCTCATTCATTTGAATTCCATTTTTTTATGTGAGCTCGATGCTCACATTTCAGTTTCTCAAGAGATAAATCAGATCCAGCCTGAACTGTGAGATGTCCTAGGGAGTTGTAGTTTCCAACAGGCCAATATTAACGCACATAACTTGGTAATTAACTACAATACCCATAATCCATTGTGCATCTACTTGTCCAGCCTGCTACATGAGGTTAGTGTGCTGCAGCCTGGAGAGCAGAATGGCAATTGTGAGGGGATATAGTGAGCAGCTGTTGCTTCGCAAGGCACCTCTACCTGAAAATACATGATCTAAGTGAATGACAGTTGGTATTCATCAGCAGTCATAAAAGTATGCCTTATTACCTTTGAAGAACTACAAAAATTGTGATTTTGTCAGGCAGCAGCTCTATAGAGATGAGATGACTTGGAATGAAATAATAAAGTTATAAAATAAAAAATCTAATATACACAACTATTATTCACATTACTTTACTTTAAAATATTTATGGTTAATAAGTGATAAGCAGTTAATTGTTGGTTAATTGTTTTATTCTGTATTGATACAGCATTCAACCTAAATAATCGAAACCGAACAGACCTCAAGAAGCACTAATCGCTCAGCACTTTTTGGGGCCATGTTTATTCTGTTGCATACTTTTAAATTATAGGTGAGCTAAACATTTTTAAAAAATGCTAAATGAAAGTGTATATTAAAACACTTTCCTTAAAGTATTTTTGTTTTGGTACTAATGTTACCCTCCCCACTATAAACATAAATAAATACATTAAATAGCCTACATTTTAATGAAATATAGAGGACTACTTTTCTGAAGAGTGCCAATATGGCCAACCCATTGATTCAAAGCCTCTCCATGGCCAAAACACAGCATCTTCAAAACCAGGATTTATAAACATTGGTACATACTCTCTTTGACTTCCCAGACACTCTGTTATGCAGGCGACTGCAGCCAGCGCTGATCTGATAGTTGATGCTCTTGATTGACCTCCCGTTCTGAAGGATAGGGTGACTCTCTGCCAGGGTGATGACACAGATTCTGTCAAAAGAGATCCACAGGAACACATTAGCGCCATGTTTAAATTTACAGAAAATAAATAATGTTGTCTGTGGAGGTAGCAAAGCAAATTGTTGATTAGCTTTGGGACAACATCGGGAGTGTTGTGTCCCAAAGTAACGCGTTGATGAGCTGCAGTTTTGTTTATGAGCTGCACATTGGCAATTTTAAGTAGGAAATGAACACATTATCTTAGCCAGCTACCTGTTTGAATGCTGAAGAACACACTGGTCTTCACAATCCTTGCCCTTGATATCTAAGCACAAAGAAGAATACATCGTTCGTTACAACTTTATTCATTCATTAAAAAAATACGCCAGTGGTCCGCAACCATGGACAAGGAGGGATACGGATTTGAGGTTTTTGGGACCAGCCCAGTTCTTAAAGAAATTAGTCAACTGCAAATTCTATGAAAATACATCGCAAAAGCTGTCAGGCTAGCTACCATACCCAAAGCCAAAACACACGTGTTGGTCTCATGTCGTGGTGAACACTGGTTACGTTAGCAAAAATATGTCTAGTTAGCTAATAAATTACCTGTTTTATACCATCGAGTGTAATACCGATCGATGACAGAGGGTGCCTTATTATGCTCCATGTCTTCCATTGATATAAGTACTAAAGAGCATTAGCTAGCTAGCTAAATAAAATACAAATGTTTGACAGATAAATGTACAAATGTTTCGATTTCGTGACGGAGTGTAAACACTGTTACACACTTCGGGTCCGTCCCTTTCAAAAATCCGGAAGACTTTCAAAATTAAATTTCAAACGTTCCGAGAACCTTTTTAATCAGTTATGAAATTACTTGATGACAACCAAAGATGTATATATACCCAGGGTTGGGTAGGTTGCTTTCTAAATGTAATCCGTTACAATTACTAGTTACCTGTCCAAAACTGTAATCAGTAAAGTAACTTTGGGATTACCCAAACTCGGTAACGTAATCGGATTACTTTCAGTTAGTTTTAGATTACTTTCCCCGTAAAATGCATTAGAAGACAAACATTTATATTACCAATTGAACGACATCTATTGTAGAATAAGTCAATGTTAGAGTGCACATAGCTTGTCATAAACGTATGTTGCATTTTACTTCATGTTTATGTAGGCTTCTTCTAAGTCATCTTTTTTTACTGCAGATATTAATATGATTTGGCTATATCTTTACATTAAAAACCAAACTCTGTCAGATTTCCATTAATTACAATTAATTTATTACCCCTTTATATTCAAGAATAGCACTTGGCAATATGGAAATATAGATTAGCCAAATTGTAATTAGCCTACTCTGTTGTTTATGATTTTGATTTTGTTGATTGGGGTCATTGTTTCGAGAAATACTGCTCTTATAGAATGGCATGCTTTGTGCACTACCGAAAAGTGCTATTTGCATGTGAAACATGTATGCCATAGTCTGCATCTGCTATAGGCCTATTGTTTATATTGTTTGTTGGTGACACTTTGAATACTCAATCATTTGCAGAAATGTGTCTATAAAAAGGGCACGAGTTTGAGGATGTGTCCGTTAAGGCCTATGGACTTACGTTTTTGAATCAGCACGAATTAGAATGAGCAATAAAAGCCCCACAGTATGGAGGACAATACCACGGACGAGTTGGGAGAACCTCTGTCAAAATGTTATTCCAAAGGATGAGATCTGCACTATGCAGCTGTTGCGAGAGCGCATTTTTCACTGGCTGTCTACTGGTTGCAAAAACAATGCTAGATAGGCAGTTTAAACTTGTTCAATTCAACCATTATTGGGTTAAAATACTCATATAGCCTACATTTGTGAACAGCCATCCACAACAACCACAATCCGTAAGGCATAAATAGCTAAATGAGAGAGCAGCAGTGTGATTCACCTCAATGCGCTATGTAGACATCAAATCAAATCAAATTGTATTAGTCACATGCCAAATACTACGGGTTACACCTTACAGTGAAATACTTACTTACTAGTCCCTAACCAACAATGCAGTTAAAAAAAATACTGATAACAATAAGAAATAAAAGTAACAACTACGTAATTGAAGAGCAGCAGTAAAACACCAATAGTGAGATTATATACAGGGGGGTACTGGTACAAGTCAATGTCCGGGGGCACCGGTTAATTGGGGTAATATGTACATGTAGGTAGAGTTCTTAAAGTGACTATGCATATATGATAACAACAGAGAGTAGCAGCAGTGTAAAGGGGGGGTCAATGAAAATAGTCTGGGTAGCCATTTGATTAGGTGTTCAGGAGTCTTATGGCTTGGGGGTAGAAGCTGTTTAGAAGCCTCTTGGACATAGACTTGGCGCTCCGGTACCGCTTGCCATGCTGTGGCAGAGAGAACAGTCTTAAACTAGGGTGGCTGGAGTCTTTGACAATTTTTAGGGCCTTCCTCTGACACCGCCTGGTATAGAGGTCTTGGATGGCAGGAAGCTTGGCCCCAGTGTTGTACTGGGCCATTTGCACTACCCTCTGTAGTGCTCCTGAGGGGCCCCTGTGTTCAGAATCAGCATGGCGGATGTGTTTACCTACCCTTACCACATGGGGTCGGCCCATCAGGAAGTCCAGGATCCAGTTGCACAGAGAGGTGTTTAGTCCCAGGGTCCTTAGCTTATTGATAAGCTTTGAGGGCACTATGGTGTCGAACGCTGAGCTGTAGTCAATGAATAGCATTCTCACATAGGTGTTCCTTTTGTCCAGGTGGGAAAGGGCAGTGTGGAGTGCAATAGATATCAGTAAGTGATATCCGTATCGCCCGTAGTCTACACCACTGCTGTCTTCCTTACCGCCAAGTGTTTATTGAAGTTGGATAATCTTTGGATACTGACAGCAGTCGCACCATTGGAAGACATGGCTTGGACTGTAGCCTACAAAAGCCTATTCCTAACTATTTTGGTATGTTATCATAGTGGTCTCTGACTTGTGGCCAGACTTACTAAGGCTGAACAAATTTAAACTTTTTTTAATGCTGATTTGGATTTTATTGAGAAAACAGAAAAGTGTAAAATAATTTGTTTGCAAACATTGTTTTTTAATTTAAAAGTAATCCTAAAGGTAATCATCTATTTTTTCAAAAGTATATGTAATTTGATTACAATATTTTTGCTGGTAAGTAATGGATTAGAGTTACAGTTTTTTTGTAATCTGTTACATGTAACTGATTACATGTAATCTGTTACTCCCCATATATACCCTAGCTCAGTGGTTCCCAAACTTTTATAGTTCCATACCCCTTCAAACATTCAACCTCTAGCTGCGTATCCCCTCTAGCATCAGGGTCAGCGCACTCTCAAATGTTGTTTTTTTGCCATCATTGTAAGCCTGCCACACACACACTATACGATACATTTATGAAACATAAGAATGAGTGTGAGTTTGTGTCACAACCCAGCCCGTGGAAAGTGACAAACCAGGGCACAAATAATACTATAATAATAATCAATAAGTTTGCTCTTTATCTAACCATCTTACATATAAAACCTTATTTGTTAATCGAAAATTGTGAATTAATGATAAGGGTGTTCTTGAAAGGATGCACATAACTCTGCAATGTTGGGTTGTATTGGAGAGAGTATCAGTCTTAAATAATTTTCCACACTGGCTGTGCCTGTATTTAGTTGTCATGCTAGTGAGGGCCGAGAAACCACTCTCACATAGGTACTTGGTTGCAAAGGGCATCAGTGTCTTAACAGCGCGATTTGCCAAGGCAGGATACTCTGAGCGCAGCCCAATTCAGAAATCTGTCAGTGGCTTCTGATTCAATTACATTTTCACAGAACTACTTGTTGCAATTTCGATGAGGTTCTCTTGTTTTCTCTCGCCTGAGTAGCCTCGCTTCACTGCCAAAAATAAAATAAAATCATCTGTGGCGTCGGGAGCAACTGCTTGCAACCACGCGTTACCACTCCACTATGTCCCCCTCTCATGGCTTTTGCGCCATCAGTACAGATACCAACATGAGCAGCAGCTACGTTTGGCTACATACAGAACATTAGTGAAATTCCCGTGACCAAGTAACGGTTAATGTGATTGGATGTTAATTATTTGACAAGGCTACCTGTATTTGTACTTGGCGCTCCGGTACCGCTTGCCATGCTGTGGCAGAGAGAACAGTCTTAAACTAGGGTGGCTGGAGTCTTTGACAATTTTTAGGGCCTTCCTCTGACACCGCCTGGTATAGAGGTCTTGGATGGCAGGAAGCTTGGCCCCAGTGTTGTACTGGGCCATTTGCACTACCCTCTGTAGTGCTCCTGAGGGGCCCCTGTGTTCAGAATCAGCATGGCGGATGTGTTTACCTACCCTTACCACATGGGGTCGGCCCATCAGGAAGTCCAGGATCCAGTTGCACAGAGAGGTGTTTAGTCCCAGGGTCCTTAGCTTATTGATAAGCTTTGAGGGCACTATGGTGTCGAACGCTGAGCTGTAGTCAATGAATAGCATTCTCACATAGGTGTTCCTTTTGTCCAGGTGGGAAAGGGCAGTGTGGAGTGCAATAGATATCAGTAAGTGATATCCGTATCGCCCGTAGTCTACACCACTGCTGTCTTCCTTACCGCCAAGTGTTTATTGAAGTTGGATAATCTTTGGATACTGACAGCAGTCGCACCATTGGAAGACATGGCTTGGACTGTAGCCTACAAAAGCCTATTCCTAACTATTTTGGTATGTTATCATAGTGGTCTCTGACTTGTGGCCAGACTTACTAAGGCTGAACAAATTTAAACTTTTTTTAATGCTGATTTGGATTTTATTGAGAAAACAGAAAAGTGTAAAATAATTTGTTTGCAAACATTGTTTTTTAATTTAAAAGTAATCCTAAAGATAATCATCTATTTTTTCAAAAGTATCTGTAATTTGATTACAATATTTTTGCTGGTAAGTAATGGATTAGAGTTACAGTTTTTTTGTAATCTGTTACATGTAACTGATTACATGTAATCTGTTACTCCCCATATATACCCTAGCTCAGTGGTTCCCAAACTTTTTATAGTTCCATACCCCTTCAAACATTCAACCTCTAGCTGCGTATCCCCTCTAGCATCAGGGTCAGCGCACTCTCAAATGTTGTTTTTTTGCCATCATTGTAAGCCTGCCACACACACACTATACGATACATTTATGAAACATAAGAATGAGTGTGAGTTTGTGTCACAACCCAGCCCGTGGAAAGTGACAAACCAGGGCACAAATAATACTATAATAATAATCAATAAGTTTGCTCTTTATCTAACCATCTTACATATAAAACCTTATTTGTTAATCAAAAATTGTGAATTAATGATAAGGGTGTGCTTGAAAGGATGCACATAACTCTGCAATGTTGGGTTGTATTGGAGAGAGTATCAGTCTTAAATAATTTTCCACACACTGTCTGTGCCTGTATTTAGTTGTCATGCTAGTGAGGGCCGAGAAACCACTCTCACATAGGTACTTGGTTGCAAAGGGCATCAGTGTCTTAACAGCGCGATTTGCCAAGGCAGGATACTCTGAGCGCAGCCCAATTCAGAAATCTGTCAGTGGCTTCTGATTCAATTACATTTTCACAGAACTACTTGTTGCAATTTCGATGAGGTTCTCTTGTTTTCTCTCGCCTGAGTAGCCTCGCTTCACTGCCAAAAATAAAATAAAATCATCTGTGGCGTCGGGAGCAACTGCTTGCAACCACGCGTTACCACTCCACTATGTCCCCCTCTCATGGCTTTTGCGCCATCAGTACAGATACCAACATGAGCAGCAGCTACGTTTGGCTACATACAGAACATTAGTGAAATTCCCGTGACCAAGTAACGGTTAATGTGATTGGATGTTAATTATTTGACAAGGCTACCTGTATTTGACATTGTGTTGTTATTTCGCTGAACACTAGATTTTGTTTATGGCAGTGAAACAAGGATACTCAGGCGAGAAAAAAACCTCACCCAAATGTGTAGCCCCGTTGGAAAATATAAATGGACTGTTTGAAAATGTGAAGGAAAAAAAAGTTTAAAAAAAAATAAAAAAAAGACATATATAAAAATGTTTTTGAATCACATTTTTATTTGGCATATCCCCGACGGCATTGCCAGTTTGGGAATACCTGCCCTAGATGACTAACAGGGGAGCTGTTTTGAAGCCACTGCGCTCCCATCTTGGCACTCCCCCACCGTTGTAAAAAATATTTAGGAAGTTATGGAAATGCATTAATTAATGTCTACATTTGTTTCTGCCACTTTTATTCTATTACAGACACTTAAATGCATACTTTTAAATTATATTATGTGAGCTAAACATAAAAATATCTGAAATCATTTTCTAATTTTACAGTCCCCACTACAACAAAAACATACTTAAATAAATGTAATTTTGTCCTTGAAACATTTAATTGAAATATTGTACAATTCCATTAATTCCTATGGATAACTGCTTTTTCTGGGGAGTGCCAATATGGCCGACCGGTGGCTTCAAAGCCTCTCATTGGACAATACATAGCATCAGCAATCCAGGGTTTATTTATATACATCATTGATGTCAACAGGTGTTATCTTGATGTTACCTGCTATAATATTAAAGATCGACTGCCCCTGAAAAGCAACTTCTCGTTTTGAAATCAGCCTATGTGGCATTGAAATGAGTCAGAAACATTTATTCTACTGTCAAAATTGACTACAACGTGTAAATGGGATAATTTTGGTCATAAAGTCAGTCTCATCAAAAACTGAGATTTGCGAGATGACAGGAAAAAATAGTATGTCACGGAATGAAGGGTAGGCTACTGTAACAGTTCATTTGGTTGGGTTTACTTCCAATCCTGCCTATAAGCCCACCGATGTACATGGGACAATATTATAAATGCCAATAGCTCCAAATTTCAATTACTTAAAAAACCTCAAACCAACTATAAATGGCAGAAATTCATGTACAAATATTGAAAGCATTAAATAAGACAACTAAAAGATTTGCAACATGAAAATATTGTCCCATTTACATCTCCACTGGGATTCTTTACCTCTAACCCTATTACAGAGGCTGAGTCACTGGCTTACTGGTGCTCTTCCAAGTCGTCCCTAGGAGGGGTGCGTCACCTGAGTGGGTTGAGTCACTGACTTGGTCTTCCTGTCTGGGTTGGCGCCCCCGCTTGGGTTGTGCCGTGGCTTTATGGGCTATACTCGGCCTTGTCTCAGGATGGTAAGTTGGTGGTTGAAGATATGCCTATAGTGGTATGGGGGCTGTGCTTTGGCAAAGTGGGTGGGGTTATATCCTGCCTGTTTGGCCCTGACCGGTGGTATCATCGGATGGGGCCACAGTGTCTCATTACCCCTCCTGTCTCAGCCTCCAGTATTTATGCTGCAGTAGTTTATGTGTCGGGGGGCTAGGGTCAGTCTGTTATATCTGGAGTTTTTCTTCTGTCTTATCCGGTGTCCTGTGTGAATTTAAGTATGCTCTCTCTAATTCTCTCTTTCTCTCTTTCTTTCTCTCTCGCAGAGAACCTGAGCCCAAAGACCATGCCTCATACCTGGCATGATGGCTGTCCACCTGGCAGTGCTGCTGCTCCAGTTTCAACTGTTCTGCCTGCGGCTATGGAACCCTGAGCGGTAGAGATACTCTGAATGTTTGGCTATGAAAAGCTAGCTGACATTTAATCCTGAGGTGCTGACTTGTTGCACCCTCGACAACTACTGTGATTATTATTATTTGACCATGCTGGTCATTTAAGAACATTTGAACATCTTGGCCATGTTCTGTTATAATCTCCACCCGGCACAGCCAGAAGAGGGCTGGCCACCCCTCATAGCCTGGTTTCTCTCTAGGTTTCTTCCTAGGTTTTGGCCTTTCTAGGGAGTTTTTCCTAGCCACCGTGCTTCTACACCTGCATTGCTTGCTGTTTGGGGTTTTAGGCTGAGTTTCTGTACAGCACTTTGAGATTAAGCTGATGTAAGAAGGGCTTTATAAATACATTTGATTTGCATTGTGTAATTTATTGATGGTCCCTAACTAGCCCCAGAGACAGGCTATCAAATGTCAAACCAATTTTGCCACAGTCGCACACCAGCCAGCTGAAGCTAATTGGTGAAAGAAGTTGGCTAGCAACAGCTAGCCTGGGCGACTTCAAGACACAAGACCTGGTTGGACTGTTTCAAGTTTTCTAGAAGGGTGAGTGACTGTAGCTGTGTGCTGTTTTGGCAGAGTGAATGTATAAACGCTTGCCACGTGTGAACACACACAAGAGACACCCACAGCGACCCTGGGAGCTTTGTGTTCGAATTGACCTAAAAAAGGGAAACAGACCGTGGAATTCAAGCGAACCGCACTAAATTCATAAAAATTACCTGAAAGGGACCGTGTGAAAACACCCTTAGGTTCGATGTTGCTGCAGTGCAGTTTCCTACATGATCCCTCAAACAAGCTGTCAGTTTCTCATGCCCTTCAAGCTCAACTTGATGTGATTGCTAATGAATCCAACCCCTAAAACTGGGTTAAATCCAAAATGCACCTATACAGGTGTTTCATAAATTAATACATTCCTCCACAATCAACACTTCCCAATAGTTATCACATCAGTGGCTATTACATAATATATTTCAACATATATCTACAACTTTTTCTTCACTTCTTCCCTAGGGAAGGCTGATGCAGAGAATCTTAGCAGAGGGTAAAACTGCTGACTCTATTTCAAATCTCCATCAGTATTCTCCTGAGAAGATACAGTATAGAACAACCTTTTAAAACTTCCAAGGTCCATCCATTTTACATCATGATAAATGAGGATGCCAGATCCCACATGGACAGTTAAGTAATTAAGGTTTTGCAATTTCACCTCTTTTCTTAAATCAATGTCAAGCTCTTTAGAATGTTCTATCTGAACGAACACTCACACTTTTCTAATTTTCTGGTCAGGTTTTCTGTACATTCAGCTGGTTTTGTTGTAGAGTAGGTCTACTGTGTAATAGCCTACATAGGCACCCAGCCGTTTGATTGACCTTAACCTGACCTCTCTCCTCCAGCAAAGTGTGCTTGGATAAATATTGTGACTTTTACTCTCTGTTATAATGCCACTAGATGTCACTGTAGTACAACCTTGGAGAGGTTAGTTCATGGCAAATCCATCACGGTAACACAAGCCATACACATGCTAGTTAATCGCAGTCTCTACAGTTGTAATTGATGATTCATCCCGGCTGATCTTCCTGATCAGGCTCCTACTGAATGATGTGTTTTGTTCTGATTCTGTCAACGTTAATAAAAATGTTGGATCTCAATCGGTTTTATTTCCTGGAAGTTCTTATCAATACCAAAAAAACTTTTTATACTCAGCTTTAATGTTTCTCGCAGGCCTCATATAAATATTCCTCCATGCAAATGATTGTCATACCGTAATGATTTCTAAAGGGGGTGGGACAGAGGGACCATGGGAATGTTTCCCCTTCCTGACTTTGAGAAATGGCGATTCCAGGCATATCGGACGTGGCTGTTTGGCTATGTGGACCATTTGGAGGGAACAGTTGTTTTTTTCTTGCACAAGGCAGCTTAAGTGAAATGTACTCACTTTGGCCACAAGAGAGAGAGAGGGGGGAGAATAGAGAGAGAGGAAGAGAGGTACAGTACATATAGTTTTTCCATATATCGGCTAACAGGAAACTGTGGCTGAAAAGTGCCTACTAATACACTTTTCCATTACTCTTCCCTGTGGTAGTGTGTAGTCTGTAATTTATTCAGAAAAAATACAAAACTGCAGCTGAGACAGTGGACATAAATATAAATAATGCATTGGATCTGGTTTAAAAACAAAAAACGGTTACATCCAAAGACTGAAATATTACAATACTTCCCTCCAAGTCTCCTAGTCTGGGTTGGTGTTACAGAAATAGGACTGTATTTAGTCTCTGTGAGAGGATGATGATGCTCATCTCTCGACTGGCTGTAAGTCAATTGCTCAACAAGGTGTGTTACAAAGACATCAAAGACAAGATGTGTCGGCATCGAGTAATTGTCTCTGGCCCCCTCCCAGTTAGGGGAGTGATGAGCTCTACAGCAGAGTCTCACAACTCAATCGCTGGTTGAAAACTGTTTTCTGCCCCTCCTAAAAGATAGAATTTGTAGATAATTGGCCCTCTTTCTGGGACTCACCCACAAACAGGACCAAGCCTGACCTGCTGAGGAGTGACGGACTCCATCCTAGCTGGAGGGGTGCTCTCATCTTATCTGCCAACATAGACAGGGCTCTAACTCCTCTAGCTCCACAATGAAATAGGGTGCAGGCCAGGCAGCAGGCTATTAGCCAGCCTGCCAGCATAGTGGAGTCTGCCACTAGCATAGTCAGTGTAGTCAGCTCAGCTATCACCATTGAGACCGTGTCTGTGCCTCGACCTAGGTTGGGCAAAACTAAACATGGCGGTGTTCGCCTTAGCAATCTCACTAGGATAAAGACCACCTCCATTCCTGTCATTACTGAAAGAGATCATGATACCTCACATCTCAAAATAGGGCTACTTAATGTTAGATCCCTTACTTCAAAGGCAATTATAGTCAATGAACTAATCACTGATCATAATCTTGATGTGATTGGCCTGACTGAAACATGGCTTAAGCCTGATGAATTTACTGTGTTAAATGAGGCCTCACCTCCTGGCTACACTAGTGACCATATCCCCGTGCATCCCGCAAAGGCGGAGGTGTTGCTAACATTTACGATAGCAAATTTCAATTTACAAAAAAACAATGACGTTTTCGTCTTTTGAGCTTCTAGTCATGAAATCTATGCAGCCTACTCAATCACTTTTTATAGCTACTGTTTACAGGCCTCCTGGGCCATATACAGCGTTTCTCACTGAGTTCCCTGAATTCCTATCAGACCTTGTAGTCATTGCAGATAATATTCTAATCTTTGGTGACTTTAATATTCACATGGAAAAGTCCACAGACCCACTCCAAAAGGCTTTTGGAGCCATCATCGACTCAGTGGGTTTTGTCCAACATGTCTCTGGACCCACTCACTGTCACAGTCATACGCTGGACCTAGTTTTGTCCCATGGAATAAATGTTGTGGATCTTAATGTTTTTCCTCATAATCCTGGACTATCGGACCACCATTTTATTATGTTTGCAATTGCAACAAATAATCTGCTCAGACCCCAACCAAGGAACATCAAAAGTCGTGCTATAAATTCACAGACAACACAAAGATTCCTTGATGCCCTTCCAGACTCCCTCTGCCTACCCAAGGACGCCAGAGGACAAAAATCCGTTAACCACCTAACTGAGGATCTCAATTTAACCTTGCGCAATACCCTAGATGCAGTTGCACCCCTAAAAACAAAAAAAATGTCTCATAAGAAACTAGCTCCCTGGTACACAGAAAATACCCGAGCTCTGAAGCAAGCTTCCAGAAAATTGGAACGGAAATGGCGCCACACCAAACTGGAAGTCTTCCGACTAGCTTGGAAGTACCGAAGAGTACCGAAGAGCCCTTACTGCTGCTCGATTGTCCTATTTTTCTAACTTAATTGAGGAAAATAAGAACAATCCGAAATTCCTTTTGATACTGTGGCAAAGCTAACTAAAAAGCAGCATTCCCCAAGAGAGGATGACTTTCACTTTAGCAGTGATAAATTCATGAACTTTTTGAGGAAAAGATTATGATTATTAGAAAGCAAATTACGGACTCCTCTTTAAACCTGCGTATTCCTCCAAACCTCAGTTGTCCTGAGTCTGCACAACTCTGCCAGGACCTAGGATCAAGAGAGACGCTCAAGTGTTTTAGTACTATATCTCTTGACACAATGATGAAAATAATCATGGCCTCTAAACCTTCAAGCTGTATACTGGACCCTATTCCAACTAAACTACTGAAAGAGCTGCTTCCTGTGCTTGGCCCTCCTATGTTGAACATAATAAACGGCTCTCTATCCACTGGATGTGTACCAAACTCACTAAAAGTGGCAGTAATAAAGCCTCTCTTGAAAAAGCCAAACCTTGACCCAGAAAATATAAAAACTATCGGCCTATATCGAATCTTCCATTCCTCTCAAAGATTTTAGAGAAGGCTGTTGCGCAGCAACTCACTGCCTTCCTGAAGACAAACAATGTATACGAAATGCTTCAGTCTGGTTTTAGACCCCATCATAGCACTGAGACGGCACTTGTGAAGGTGGTAAATGACATTTTAATGGCATCGGACCGAGGCTCTGCATCTGTCCTCGTGCTCCTAGACCTTAGTGCTGCTTTTGATACCATCGATCACCACATTCTTTGGAGAGATTGGAAACCCAAATTGGTCTACACGGACATGTTCTGGCCTGGTTTAGGTCTTATCTGTCGGAAAGATATCAGTTTGTCTCTGTGAATGGTTTGTCCTCTGACAAATCAACTGTACATTTCGGTGTTCCTCAAGGTTCTGTTTTAGGACCACTATTGTTTTCACTATATATTTTACCTCTTGGGGATGTTATTCGAAAACATAATGTAAACTTTCACTGCTATGCGGATGACACACAGCTGTACATTTCAATGAAACATGGTGAAGCCCCAAAATTGCCCTCGCTAGAAGCATGTGTTTCAGACATAAGGAAGTGGATGGCTGCAAACTTTCTACTATTAAACTCGGACAAAACAGAGATGCTTGTTCTAGGTCCCAAGAAACAAAGAGATCTTCTGTTGAATCTGACAATTAATCTTAATGGTTGTACAGTCGTCTCAAATAAAACTGTGAAGGACCTCGGCGTTACTCTGGACCCTGATCTCTCTTTTGAAGAACATATCAAGACCATTTCGAGGACAGCTTTTTCCATCTACGTAACATTGCAAAAATCAGAAACTTTCTGTCCAAAAATTATGCAGAAAAATTAATCCATGCTTTTGTCACTTCTAGGTTAGACTACTGCAATGCTCTATTTTCCGGCTACCCGGATAAAGCACTAAATAAACTTCAGTTAGTGCTAAATACGGCTGCTAGAATCCTGACTAGAACCAAAAAATTTGATCATATTACTCCAGTGCTAGCCTCTCTACACTGGCTTCCTGTCAAAGCAAGGGCTGATTTCAAGGTTTTACTGCTAACCTACAAAGCATTACATGGGCTTGCTCCTACCTACCTCTCTGATTTGGTCCTGCCGTACATACCTACACGTACGCTACGGTCACAAGACGCAGGCCTCCTAATTGTCCCTAGAATTTCTAAGCAAACAGCTGGAGGCAGGGCTTTCTCCTATAGAGCTCCATTTTTATGGAACGGTCTGCCTACCCATGTCAGAGACGCAAACTCGGTCTCAACCTTTAAGTCTTTACTGAAGACTCATCTCTTCAGTGGGTCATATGATTGAGTGTAGTCTGGCCCAGGAGTGGGAAGGTGAACGGAAAGGCTCTGGAGCAACGAACCGCCCTTGCTGTCTCTGCCTGGCCGGTTCCCCTCTTTCCACTGGGATTCTCTGCCTCTAACCCTGTTACGGGGCTGAGTCACTGGCTTGCTGGGGCTCTCTCGTGCCGTCCCTGGGGGTGCGTCACCTGGGTGGGTTGATTCACTGTTGTGGTCGGCCTGTCTGGGTTGCCCCCCTTGGGCTGTACCGTGGCGGAGATCTTTGTGGGCTATACTCGGCCTTGTCTCAGGATGGTAAGTTGGTGGTTGAAGATATCCCTCTAGTGGTGTGGGGGCTGTGCTTTGGCAAAGTGGGTGGGGTTATATCCTTCCTGTTTGGCCCTGTCCGGGGTGTCCTCGGATGGGGCCACAGTGTCTCCTGACCCCTCCTGTCTCAGCCTCCAGTATTTATGCTGCAGTAGTTTATGTGTCGGGGCTAGGGTCAGTTTGTTATATCTGGAGTACTTCTCCTGTCCTATTCGGTGTCCTGTGTGAATCTAAGTGTGCGTTCTCTAATTCTCTCCTTCTCTCTTTCTTTCTCTCTCTCGGAGGACCTGAGCCCTAGGACCATGCCCCAGGACTACCTGACATGATGACTCCTTGCTGTCCCCAGTCCACCTGGCCATGCTGCTGCTCCAGTTTCAACTGGCCTGGGCCCTAGGACCATGTCCCAGGACTACCTGACATGAGGACTCCTTGCTGTCCCCAGTCCACCTGGTCATGCTCCTGCTCCAGTTTCAACTGTTCTGCCTTACTATTATTCAACCATGCTGGTCATTTATGAACATTTGAACATCTTGGCCACGTTCTGTTATAATCTCCACCCGCACAGCCAGAAGAGGACTGGCCACCCCACATATGCTCTCTCTCTAATTCTCTCTTTCTTTCTCTCTCTCGGAGGACCTGAGCCCTAGGACAGTGCCCCAGGACTACCTGACATGATGGCTCCTTGCTGTCCCCAGTCCACCTAACTGTGCTGCTGCTCCAGTTTCAACTGTTCTGCCTTATTATTATTCGACCATGCTGGTCATTTATGAACATTTGAACATCTTGGTCATGTTCTGTTATAATCTCTACCCGGCACAGCCAGAAGAGGACTGGCCACCCCACATAGCCCGGTTCCTCTCTAGGTTTCTTCCTAGGTTTTGGCCTTTCTAGGAGTTTTTCCTAGCCACCGTGTTTTTACACCTGCATTGTTTGCTGTTTGGGGTTTTAGGCTGGGTTTCTGTACAGCACTTTGAGATATCAGCTGATGTACGAAGGGCTATATAAATAAATTTGATTTGATCTGTCACTACAGGAGCAACGATTATTGTCTTCGAGTGCTCTGTGGAAGTGCTTAGGTCATAGAGAATCCTGTATTGAGAAGGCATAGTTTAGTCACCTCTTACACTCGCACTGTCTAGGGGGACGATTGTGATGAAGCTACAGCCTGACAAAAGTTCCTGAACGGATTGAGTTGCTTAGTTTCACACACTGAAAAATAAGTTGCAGTGCATGTGTTTGTTATCCTAACTGACAGGTGCCGACATGGTGCTTGGAGCGTTGGAGAATTCCTGAGACATCTCAGCGCATGCACA
Source organism: Oncorhynchus keta (assembly GCF_023373465.1). Lineage (NCBI taxonomy): Eukaryota > Metazoa > Chordata > Actinopteri > Salmoniformes > Salmonidae > Oncorhynchus > Oncorhynchus keta. The sequence continues at coordinate 21,215,234 of NC_068439.1, forward strand.
CACACACACACACACACACACACACACACACACACACACACACACACACACACACACACACACACACACACACACACACACACACACACACACACACACACACACACACACACACACACACACACACACATTTATATACACCGACAGTACAAGACATTAGGAACACCTGCTCTTTCCATGAAAGACTGACCATGTAAATCCAGGTGAAAGCTATGATCCTTTATTGATGTTACTTGTTAAATCCACTTCCATAACTGTAGGGGAGGGGAGGAGACAGGTTAAATAAGAATGTTTAAGCCTTGAGACAATTGAGACATGCATTGTGTATGTGTGCCATTCAGAGGGTGAAAGGGCAAGATAACATTTTTAAGTGCCTTTGAACGGGGTATGGTATTAGGTGCCAGGTGCACCGGTTTGTGTCAAGAACTGCAACATTGATGCGTTTTTGACATTCAAAAGTTTCCCATTTGTATCAAGAATGGTCCACCACCCAAAGGACATCCAGCCAACTTGACAAAACTGTGGGAAGCATTGGAGTCAACATGGGCCGGCAACCCCGTAGAACGCTTTCAACACCTTGTAGAGACCATGTCCCGACAAATTGAGGTGAAACGGGGGTGTAACTCAATATTTGAAAGGGGTTCCTAATGTTTTGTACACTCAGTGTATATAGTTCCTTCGGAAAGTATTCTGACCCCTTGAATCTTTTCACATTTTGTCACGTTACAGCCTTATTCTAAAGTTGATCAAATAAAATAAATCCTCACCAGTCTACACACATTACCCCATAATGAAAAAGAGATAACAGGTTTTTCGATATTTTAGCTAATTTATAAAAAATATAATACAGAAATACCTTATTTACATACATATTCAGATACTTCGCTTTGAGACTCGAAATTGAGCTCAGGTGCATCCTGTTTCCATTGGTCATCCTTGAGATGTTTCTACAACTTGATTGGAGTCTACCTGTGGTAAATTCAATTGATTAGACATGATTTGGAAAGACACACACCTGTCTATATAAGGTCTCACAGTTGACAGTGCATGTCAGAGCAAAAACCAAGCCATGAGGTCGAAGGAATTGTCCATAGATCTACAAGACAGGATTGTGCCGAGGCACAGATTGGGGGAAGGGTACCAAAACATTTCTGCAGCATTGAAGGTCCCCAAGAACACGTGGCCTCCATCATTCTAAAATAGAAGAAGTTTGGAACCACCAAGACTCTTCCTAGAGATGGCCACCCGGACAAACTGATCAATCAAGGGAAAGGACCTTGGTCAGGGAGGTGACCAAGAACACGAGGGTCACTCTGACAGAGCTCTAGAGTTCCTCTGTGGACATGGTTGTCCTTCTGTAAGGTTCTCCCATATCTGCAGCACTCCACCAATCAGGCCTTCATGGTAGAGGGGCCAGACGGAAGCCACTCCTCAGTAAAAGGCACATGAAAGCCCGCGTGGAGTTTGTCAAAAGTTACCTGAAGACTCGCAGACCTGAGGAAACCAACATTCAACTCTTTGGCCTGAATGGTAAGAGTCACATCTGGAGGAAACCTGGCACCATCCCTATGGTGAAACATGGTGGCGTTTCTCAGCGGCAGGGACTGGGAGACTAGTCAGGATCGAAGGATAGATGAACGGAGCAAAGTACATATATCCCTGATGAGATATCCCTGATGAAAACCTGCTCCAGAGCGCTCAGGACCTCAGACTGGGGTGAAGGTTCACCTTCCAACAAGACAACAATCCAGCCAAGCCAACGCAGGAATGGCTTCGGGACAAGTCTCTAAATGTCCTGGAGTGGACCAGCCAGAGCCCGGACATGAACCTGACCTAACATCTAAGGAGAGACCTGAAAATGGCTATGCAGCAATGCTCCCCATCCAACCTGACCGAGCTTGAGAGGATCTGCAGAGAAGAATGGGGTAAACTCCCCAAATACAGGTGTGCCAAGCATGTACCCAAGAAGCCTCGAGGCTGTATTTGCTGCCAAAGGTGCTTCAACAAAGAACTGAGTAATGTGTCTGAATACTTATGTAAATGGGATATTTTAGTTTTTTTATTTGTAATAAATTAGCAAAAATGTATAATAACCTGTTTTTGCTTTGTCATTATGGGGTATTGTCTGTAGATTAATGAGGTAAAAAAAATTGCTCCCAAGTGGCGCAGCAGTCTAAGGCACTGCATCTCAGTGCTAGAGGCGTCACTACCCTGACCTGTTCACTGGACGTGCTGCCTTGTCCCGGACCTGCTGTTTTCGAATCTCCCTCTCTACCGCACCTGCTGTCTCTAACTCTGAATGCTCGGCTACGTAAAGCCAACTGACATTTACTCATGAGGTGCTGACCTGTTGCACCCTCTACAACCACTGTGATTGTTATTATTTGACCCTGCTGGTCATCTATGAACATTTGAACATCTTGGCCATGTTCTGTAAAAATCTCAACCCAGCACAGCCAGAAGAGGACTGGTGACATTGGCTGATGTAAAAAGGACTTTATGAATACATTTGATTGATTGACTACAGAGCCTAGTTAGATTCTAGGCTGTATCACAACAGGCCGTGATTGGGAGTCCCATAGTGCGGTGCACCATTGGCCCAGCGTCGTCCTGGGTTAGGGTTTGGCTGTGGTAGGCCGTCATTGTAAATAAGAATCTATCTTGCCTAGTTAAAAAAACATCAACATTTCAAAAATAAATAAAGAATAAGGCTGTAACCTAACAAAATGTGGAAAAGGTCAAGTCAAAAGTTTGGACACACCTACTCATTCCAGGGTTTTTCTTTATTGTTACTATTTTCTACATTGTAGAATAATATTTAAGACATCAAAACTATGAAATAACACATGGAATCATTTACTAACAAAAAAGTGTTAAACAAATCCAAATATATTTTATATTCTTCAAAGTAGCCACCCTTTGCCTGGATGGAAGCTTTGCACACTCTTACCATTCTCTCAACCAGCTTCATGAGGTAGTCACCTGGAATGCATTTCAATTAACAGATGTGCCTTGTTTAAAGTTAATTTGTGGAATTTCTTTCCCTATTAATGTGTTTGAGCCAATCAGTTGAGTTGTGACAAAGTGGAGGTGGTATACAGAAGATATGCCTATTTGGTAAAAGACTAAGTCCATATTATGGCAAGAACAGCTCAAATAGGCATTGAGAAACGTCCATCATTACTTTAAGACATAAATGTCAGTCAGTTCATAACATTTCACCAACTTTAACATTTTCTTCAAGTGCAGTCGCAAAACCATCAAGCGCTTATGATGAAACTTACTCTCATGAAGACCGCCACAGGAAAGGAAGACCCAGAGTTACCTCTGTTGCAGAGGATAAGTTCATTAGAGTTACCAGCCTCAGAAATTGAAGCCCACGGAGTTCAAGTAACAAACACATCTCAACATCAACTGTTCAAAGAAGACTGTGTGAATCAGGCCTTCATGGTCGATTTGCTGCAAAGAAACCACTACTAAAGGACACCAATAATAAGAAGAGACTTGTTTGGGCCAAGAAACATGAGCAATGAACATTTGACCAGTGGAAATCTGTTTTGATTGATGAGTCCATTTTTTTTAAAAATTGGTTCCAACCGCCACGTCTTTGTGAGACGCAGAGTTGGTGAACAGATGATCTCCGCATGTGTAGTTCCCACGAGAAGCATGGAGGAAGAGGGGATGCTTTGCTGGTGACACTGTCAGTGATTTATTTAGAATTCAAAGCACACTTAATAAGCATGGCTACCACAGCATTCTGCAGCCATACGCCATTCCATCTGGTTTACGCTTTGTGTGATTATCATTTGTTTTCAACAGGACAATGACCCAACACACCTCCAGGCTGTGTAAGGGCTATTTGACCAAGAAGAAGAGTGATGGAGTGCTGCATCAGATGACCTGGACTCCAGAATCACCCGACCTCAACCCATTTGACATGGCTTGGAATGAGTTGGACCGCAGAGTGAAGAAAAAGCAGCCAACAAGTGCTCAGCATTTGTGTGAACTCCTTCAAGACTGTTGGAAAAGCATTCCAGGTGAAGCTGGTTGAGAGAATGCCAAGAGTGTGCAAAGCTGTCATTAAGGCAAAGGGTGGCTACTTTGAAGAATCTCAAATATAAATATATTTTGATTTGTTTAACACTTTCTTGGTTACTACATGATTCCGTGTGTTATTTCATGTGTTATTTCATATTAAAAATAAAGAAAAACCTTTGAATGAGTAGGTGTGTCCAAACTTTTGACTGGTACTGTAACGATTGTTTAGTAGGAAGGATCGGAGGACCAATGCACAGCGTGGTACGTGTTCATATTGCTTACTTTTAATAGCACAGTGAAAAGTACAAAATAACAACGTGAATAAACTACACAAACGAAACAGTCCCGTGTGGAACAAACATTGACACGGAAAATAATCACCCACAACTCAAAAGTGAAACCAGGCTACCTAACTATGGTTCTCAATCAGGGACAATGATTGACAGCTGCCTCTGATTGAGAACCATACAAGGCCAAACACAGAAATCCCAAATTATAGAAAAAGGAACATAGACTGCCCACCCCAACTCACGCCCTGACCATACTAAAACAAAGACAAAACAAAGGAACTAAGGTCAAAACGTGACCGGTAGTATATATATATTTACACACACACCAATCACTCAAATGTGTAATCGACTGATGATAATGATGATGATGATGATGAGTTGACTCAAACCTCAAGTGGCTGCAGCTGCAGACTTGCAGCAGCCAGCAAGGCTTCTTCCTCTAGCTCCACGTCAGCTACTGTTGCAACATGGTTGTCTCCTTGTTTGCCTCGCTCCCTAGATGGAGTGACATTCTCTGGCTCTTTATAAGCCAGTCAGTACTCTAGTGTACATACCTCATACACCCAGCTAAACATTTGCCTGATAATGAATCAGCAGAGCTTTATCATCAAGGGAACAGAGTACAGTTTCTGTGGTTGTCAAGTTTTAATGTAACGTGCACAAGTACAGTGAAATGCCTTTCTCGCAAGCTCTAAGTCCAACAATGTAGTAATCAATATGATGATCATAACCGGCTGGTCGCAGAGTCTTATCACGGTCTGGTTAATTCAATAAAGCTGCTCAGTGGAAAACAATCATTTCCTAATCTTAGTCAGTAATCAGCTGAAATATGGTTTAGATCAGAAGTCTCTGAGGAGTTATTTGCAAGTAGAAGACCTGTCGCCCGGTCATCAGGCACTGATTTGATCAATTTATTATTGTTATTTTATTTATTTTTCTATTCTTTAAGGCAAGGCAATTGAGAACTGCTGGAACATAAAGTCAATTGTTGGACTTCTAAGTGTTTGATATGGCTGGTCTGTCCCTGCTTGTTGTACTATACATAAATAACAATCATTATCTTGAAAGGTCAACATTCCGAAGTTCTAGACCCCCACACATTCTTTGAAACCTGAGAAAATAGATTTTTCGTCCTTCCAGAAGAACAACTCCGTTTTTTATTGGCTTTTCTTGTTGGAAAAGAAAAGAGAGACGCCTGCATATAGACTCTCAAAAGGACAATATAGTTACTATGCTGAAGTGCACGTTCAAAGTTAAGACCCACTTTATTCACTTGAATATTTCAGTTAAAGCTTTTGGATTATTTCATGTTGGCAGCTGCACATCTCTGTGGATGTAGGAGCTTATTCCATTATGTAGAGTTATTCCATTACGTAGAGTTATTCCATTACGTAGAGTTATTCCATTACGTAGAGTTATTCCATTACGTAAAGTTATTCCATTACGTAAAGTTATTCCATTACGTAGAGTTATTCCATTACGTAGAGTTATTCCATTACGTAGAGTTATTCCATTACGTAGAGTTATTCCATTACGTAGAGTTATTCCATTACGTAGAGTTATTCCATTACGTAGAGTTATTCCATTACGTAGAGTTATTCCATTACGTAGAGTTATTCCATGACGTAGAGTTATTCCATGACGTAGAGTTATTCCATTACGTAGAGTTATTCCATTACGTAGAGTTATTCCATTACGTAGAGTTATTCCATTACGTAGAGTTATTCCATTACGTAAAGTTATTCCATTACGTAAAGTTATTCCATTACGTAGAGTTATTCCATGACGTAGAGTTATTCCATGACGTAGAGTTATTCATTTACATTTACATTTACATTTAAGTCATTACGTAGAGTTAGTTACGGGAAGACAGCATTTGATCACCAAAAGATTGTTATTCCCAGATGGGAAAATCCACTATTGAGAGAATCCAGGATATTTCTTTCCTCTTTCAACAATATTTATACTATTAAATGCTCAAATTGATGTGGTGCCGGTATTATAAAATGATGCATTAATACCGGTATAGGCCGTTCAAGCACCACTCTCTCTTTCATGGGCCTTATTTCTGGATCCTCTCCAAATGAACACTCGAAACAAGTTGCTACCAACCATGGTTGCCTGGGGCACCAAGAACAACCATGGGGAATTGTCATATTGTATTTGGGTTGATAGAAAGGAACACATTAAACATTCTCACTGCCAGCTAGAGGTTCCACTTTACATTCCACAAGTCAAGATGTTATACTAAGTAGATTGATAGACCACTCATATCTCAGGAATGGATTCAACCTCAGTTCTCACAACCATAAGCACTTATGTGAATGATTGGGCACGTCTGTTTAGTCCAGTTCCCATGAAAACATACGGTATAAAATGAGAATGACTACAGTTGTGTGACGTCTGCTCACACAATGAAGTTGGAGATTGTCTCATATGATTGAGGTTGGTGGTTGGTTGTAGAGATGTGTCCGTGTCAATGTTGTATTGGTTCAGTGTGTGCTCAGACCATGTGGAAACATTATGAGGCCAATAGGGTTCTGATATCTGGATTGATTAAGCTCCAAACAAACCAGATCAAGAATGTCTCTCTCTGATGACATCACAGGAGGAAAGCACTACTAAAGTGTGAACAAACAAGCCACACTTCGCTCTTGTTCTGTTGTCAGTGTCACATAAATACACTATATATACAACAGTATGTGGACACCCCTTCAAATGAGTGGATTCTTCAATTCCAGCCACAACTGTTGCTGACAGGTGTACAAAATTGAGCAAACAGCCATGCAATCTCCATAGACAAACATTGGCAATAGAATGGCCTCACTGAAGAGCTCAGTGACTTTTAACATAGCACCTTCATGGGATGCCACCTTTCCAACAGATTTCTGCCCAGCTAGAGCTGCCCTGGTCAACTGGAAGTGCTGTTATTGTGAAGTGGAAAAGTCAACAACGGCTCAGCCGCGAAGTGGTAGGCCACACAAGTTCCAAACTTCCTCTCGAAGCAAAGACAGCACAATAACTGTTCGTCGGGAGCTTCTTGAAATGGGTTTCCATGGCCCGAGCAGCCGCACACAAGCCTAAGATCACCAGTGTTGGCTGGAGTGATATAAATCTCGCCGCCATTGGACTCTGGAGCAGTGGAAACGCATTCTCTGGAGTGACGAATTCCGCTTCACCATCAGGCAGTCCGACGGACAAATCTGGGTTTGGAGGATGCCAGGGAAATACTACCTGCCCCAATGCATAGTGGCAACTGTAAAGTTTGGTGGAGGAGGAATAATGGTCTGGGGCTGTTTTTCATGGTTTTGGCTAGGCCCCTTAGTTCCACTGAAGGGAAATCTTAATGCTCAAATCATATCAAAGTTTATTTGCCGCTACAGCATACAATGACATTCTAGATGATTCTGTGCTTCCAACTTTGTGGCAACAGTTTGGGGAAGGCCCTTTCCTGTTTCAGCATGGAAAAGCAAGGTCCATACAGAAATGGTTTGTTGAGATCGGTGTGGAAGAACTTGACTGGCCTGCACAGAGCCCTGACCTCAACCCCATCGAACAACTTTGAGATGAATTGGAATTCCGACTGCGAGCCAGGCCTAATCTCCAAACATCAGTGCCCGATCTCACTAATGCTCTTATGGTTGATGTTCCAACATCTAGTGGAAAACCTTACCAGAAGAGTAGAGGCTGTCATAGCTGCAATGGGGGTGTCAGGACTTCGAGGAGTAGTGGGCGCAGAGAGCAGAGGGTTTAGGACAATCGTATTTATTCCGGTACAGAAACGGTCACGCCAAAAACACCAGGCGCAACAACTGACCGGCCCAAAAACAGGACCCAAACTGTCCGGAGAAAATACGATAAAAATGCACATCCACAAAATGAACAGAGAAACAAGCCCGCACAAAAGCAGGCGGGCATAACCGGCTTAAATAGCCCTAACCAAAACCCAAACAAGAAACAGGTGTAGCCAATAAGACAAAACCAACAGATAAAGGAAAAGGGGATCGGTGGCAGCTAGTAGACCGGTGACGATGACCCCCGAGTGCCGCCCGAACAAGAAGAGGAGCCACCTTCGGTGGGAGTCGTGACAGGGGGGACCAACTCCATATTATTGACATGATTTTGTTTTTATAGAATGGGAACCCCAGTCTGATAGTTCAAGATAAACCATAAATTGTGGATTTTTCCTCTGTCCTGGTCTGTGTCCCCTATAGCCTCCTCTGGTCTGTAGCTCCTCTATCCTCCTCTGGTCTGTGTCCTCTCTGTCCTCCTCTGTCCTGGTCTGTATCTCCTATATCCTCCTCTGTTCTGTATCACCTCTATCCTCCTCTGTCCTGGTCTGTGTCCCCTATAGCCTCCTCTGGTCTGTAGCTCCTCTATCCTCCTCTGGTCTGTGTCCTCTCTGTCCTCCTCTGTCCTGGTCTGTATCCCCTCTATCCTCCTCTGGTCTGTATCTCCTCTATCCTCCTCTGTCCTGGTCTGTGTCCTCTCTATCCTCCTCTGTCCTGGTCTGTATCTCATATATCCTCCTCTGTTCTGTATCTCCTCTATCCTCCTCTGTCCTGGTCTGTGTCTCCTATAGCCTCCTCTGGTCTGTAGCTCCTCTATCATCCTCTGGTCTGTGTCCTCTCTATCCTCCTCTGTCCTGGTCTGTATCCCCTCTATCCTCCTCTGGTCTGGTGTGTATCCCCTCTATCCTCCTCTGTCCTAGTCTGTATCCCCTCTATCCTCCTCTGTCCTGGTCGGTAACCCCTCTATCCTCCTCTGTCCTGGTCTGTAACCCCTCTATCCTCCTCTGTCCTGGTCTGTATCCCCTATATCCTCCTCTGTCCTGGTCTGTGTCCCCTCTATCCTCCTCTGTCCTGGTCTGTATCCCCTCTATCCTCCTCTGTCCTGGTCTGTATCCCCTCTATCCTCCTCTGGTCTGGTGTGTATCCCCTCTATCCTCCTCTGTCCTGGTCTGTAACCCCTCTATCCTCCTCTGTCCTGGTCTGTGTCCCCTCTATCCTCATCTGTCCTGGTCTGTAACCCCTCTATCCTCCTCTGTCCTGGTCTGTGTCCCCTCTATCCTCCTCTGTCCTGGTCTGTACCCCTCTATCCTCCTCTGTCCTGGTCTGTAACCCCTCTATCCTCCTCTGGTCTCTATCCTCTCTATCCTCCTCTGTCCTGGTCTGTAACCCCTCTATCCTCCTCTGTCCTGGTCTGTAACCCCTCTATCCTCCTCTGTCCTGGTCTGTATCCCCTATATCCTCCTCTGTCCTGGTCTGTGTCCCCTATATCCTCCTCTGTCCTGGTCTGTATCCCCTCTATCCTCCTCTGTCCTGGTCTGTATCCCCTCTATCCTCCTCTGGTCTGGTGTGTATCCCCTCTATCCTCCTCTGTCCTGGTCTGTAACCCCTCTATCCTCCTCTGTCCTGGTCTGTGTCCCCTCTATCCTCCTCTGTCCTGGTCTGTACCCCTCTATCCTCCTCTGTCCTGGTCTGTAACCCCTCTATCCTCCTCTGGTCTGTATCCTCTCTATCCTCCTCTGTCCTGGTCTGTATCCTATCTATCCTCCTCTGGTCTGTATCCTCTCTGTCCTCCTCTGGTCTGTATCCTCTCTGTCCTCCTCTGGTCTGTATCCTCTCTGTCCTCTTCTGGTCTGTATCCTCTCTGTCCTCCTCTGGTCTGTATCCTCTCTATCCTCCTCTGGTCTGTATCCTCTCTGTCCTCCTCTGGTCTGTATCCTCTCTGTCCTCCTCTGGTCTGTATCCCCTCTATCCTCCTCTGGTCTGGTGTGTATCCCCTCTATCCTCCTCTGTCCTGGTCTGTATCCCCTCTATCCTCCTCTGTCCTGGTCTGTGTCCCCTCTATCCTCCTCTGGTCTGTATCCTCTCTAACCTCCTCTGTCCTGGTCTGTATCCTCTCTATCCTCCTCTGTCCTGTTCTGTATCACCTCTATCCTCCTCTGTCCTGGTCTGTAACCCCTCTATCCTCCTCTGTCCTGGTCTGTAACCCCTCTATCCTCCTCTGTCCTGGTCTGTGTCCCCTCTATCCTCCTCTGTCCTGGTCTGTAACCCCTCTATCCTCCTCTGTCCTGGTCTGTATCCCCTCTATCCTCCTCTGTCCTGGTCTGTATCCCCTCTATCCTCCTCTGTCCTGGTCTGTAACCCCTCTATCCTCCTCTGTCCTGGTCTGTGTCCCCTCTATCCTCCTCTGTCCTGGTCTGTATCCCCTCTATCCTCCTCTGTCCTGGTCTGTGTCCGCTCTATCCAACTCTGTCCTGGTCTGTATCCCCTCTATCCTCCTCTGTCCTGGTCTGTAACCCCTCTATCCTCCTCTGGTCTGTATCCTCTCTATCCTCCTCTGTCCTGGTCTGTATCCCCTCTATCCTCCTCTGGTCTGTATCCTCTCTGTCCTCCTCTGGTCTGTATCGTCTCTGTCCTCCGCTGGTCTGTATCCTCTCTGTCCTCCTCTGGTCTGTATCCTCTCTATCCTCCTCTGGTCTGTATCCTCTCTGTCCTCCTCTGGTCTGTATCCTCTCTGTCCTCCTCTGGTCTGTATCCTC